>NC_143482.1:58336561-58641110 GCF_027475165.1 Benincasa hispida
GATCTATTTTATAAAAGATAATATTTGACAACAATTAATAGTTCATGATAAGCTCCTAATATGAAAATATACGAAAAGATAAAATAATTCTTAGTTAAAATATCATTTTGGTATTTATACTTTCAACTATCCAATTTTAGTTCAATTTTAGTCCATGTACTTTCAATAAATCTTAAGTTTAATGCTTCAAAGTTACCTTTTTCTGAAATTGATTAAATATTAATAATAACTTTTATGCAAGGAAATATAATATGTGAGCACGTTTCAAAATTTATAGTAAAAACGTTAATAGATAACAAGTTTTTTAAAAACAAAAAATCAACAACAAATTAACATCATAAGACAAATTTAAAATTGATTAAAAATATATAAATTGAAATTGAATAATCGAACGTATATATACAAAAATTGAACGAACTCAATATTTTAACCTTAATTGTTCTTTTTCCTTTAAAAATAATTTAAGCATTCAATACGATAATGTAAGAATGACAACAAAAACAAGGTGTCACTTTTTCATTAAAAGTAATAGCATCAATTATTAGATTTGCCAATCTTTTAAAATTTAATATCTTTTTAAGAATAATTGTAAAAAAAAAAAAAAAAAATCTTTTTAAGAATAAATACGAGCATAATTCATTAGACATCTACAGTTATGGAACTATTTTTTTTAAAAGGGTTAAGATAAAGCTATTTAAACTCAACCATTTAAATAATTAAAACTACACTATTTTAATGGGAAAAAAACGTAACACAAGATGGTTGACATTCTTTTTTATATTTTAAACCAAAACGGATATTAAGAATAAATAGACATTTCAATAGTATTTCTTACTAATTTTGTATGAGTAATTTGTCTGTCATTTTGAATAAGGTATAATTAAGTTATGACTTACATCAAACACGTTTTAAACTTAATTTTAAAAATTCTAATACTTAAAAGTATTAGTTTGAAATCTAAGGATTAAATTTATATATTTTTAAAAACTCGAGTGCTACCAAAGTAAAATTTGAAATTCCAAAGATTAAATGTACATCATTCAAAGAAAAACATTTGGACGCATTCCGACTACACTTATTTTTGTGCAGTCTACTCGAGTGTTCAATCACAAGTTGTTATGTAACAATTTTTTTTTTTCCTTTTTACTAAAAAATTTACAAAACATATTCTCTTAATCTAATATGTGAAAAAATTTACAATCGTGTAAGAACGGAATACAATGAACAGTCTTCAAATATAATTTTAATAAAATATTCAACTTAATTATCTTATAAAAATCACGAAGTTTAATTGAAACAACTATGTAATTTATACAATATATTTTAAAATAGGGTGAATTAGTTTAGGGTTTAAATTGTTTACCTGAAATTTGAGAGCATGAGTTCCCTCTATTTTTTTAATTAGACAAACCAGGTCATCATCTTCTTTTGCTAGTTAAAGCGAGCTCCAGTTGGCGTGGTCTCCAATGGCGGAAAATGGCGACGCCATAATTCTTCGGCCCCATCAGACAAGTAATTCTACTTATTTATTTATCAATTCTCCGTTCCTTTTCGTTAGCTTTGAATTCAATTTTGCACGTAGTTAGATAGATTGAAACCAAACAATCATCATGCACGGCAGTTGACTTTGAGCAAACGGACAGATTTTCAGTCTGTTGTCATCTTCTTCAGTTCCCACCACAAATTTTGATTTCTACGACTCAGTCTTCTTGGTAAAATCCGTCAATCTTCAATTTAAACCCCCTTTTTTCTACACCCCTGCTTTTTTCACCGCCATTGGTTTCAATCGCTGCTGATATTTCTGCGTATTTGCCAAGTTCATTGGATCGTATTTGTGAAATTAATTAAGAGATTTTTGAATTAATTGGTCAAGAAATGTACAGGTGGGGCATGCGGATAAATGATATAGTTGACTGACAAGTCTGGATTGCTTATAGTTTATTTCACACGGGCTCTCCTTAACTATCTTCTTCTTCTTCCTTTTTGTGCTCCCAACAGGAAGAGAGATAGATAGAGAAGATAAATGGGGATTTGTTGGGGTTCTCCTGTTGATAATCATACCCCTAATACCACTGGACATCTCAGTTCAGGTAATTTCAGAAGGTTTTACTTGAATCCAGTTCTATTTCAAAGTTTGTGCTTACTATCCGCAAGTTTTGCCCAAATAAAATTTTCCCTTTAGAGTTTGGAGTTCTTTGATGGGGTTTCTTTTAATTTGTATTCTGAGTTATTTTTGTTGTGTATGTTTGTCAATCTTTGAGGAGGAATTACTTTCTGAAACTCTTTTCCTTTCTTCTCATATGGGTAATCGTTTGTTTCATGTTTGGAGTTTCCTATCTTTCTAAGGGTATTTGATTGGTTTTTCGATGAATTTTGAGTTATATATGATGTGTATTGTTTGTCAGTCTTTGAGGAGGAATTACTTTTCGAAACTCTTTGCCATTCTTCCCATATGGCTAATTGTTTGTTTCATGTTTGGAGTTTTCTAGCTTTTTAAGTGTGTGTGGTTGGTTTTTTCCGTTGAATTTTGATCTGTGACTAAGAGCTACATGCAGATAATGATTATATTGTTTATGATTTGGAAAAATTTCCCTTATTTATATGATTAAAATCTTGGGCTATAACAGTGGTATCCCAGACAACCAATCAGACAACATCATCAACTATCAGCAACATCTCCAAGAACAGTCAATTCTCTGCAGCAAGTGGAGATGAAGTTTTTCCACATGGACAGATTTTGCCATCTTCAAACTTGAGGGAGTATAGCTTGGCCGAGCTCAAAGCTGCAACCAAAAACTTCAGAGCTGAAGCAATGCTTGGTGAAGGAGGTTTTGGCAAGGTTTACAAAGGTTGGCTTGAGGAGAAGGGCCTTGGAAGGAAGGGATATTCGATGGTTATTGCAGTTAAAAAGTTAAAATCTGACAGCTTGCAAGGAATTGAGGAGTGGCAGGTAAATTATATTGTTATAGAGAAGAATACTTTCTTCCCTAAAAGCTCCTCAAACAAAAGAACTATGGAATGTTTCTATTAAGAGATTGTTCACTCTATGTCCTGGGTCCAAGCTTCTAGGTTGAGGACTAAATAAATTCAAATTCTTGTCTTAGAGTTGGCCTTAGAATGAGCTAAGCCTCTCTGAGGGTTAGTGGAGCGAACCATGAGCATAAATCAAAGAGTGAGCTCGAAACCCCGGCTATCTAAAGGAAAAAACTAAAAGAAGAATTTGGTATTTTCTCTGGAGAGAATCACTTTTTTGGGTAGAGTATCATGTGGACTCAACTGTGAATCTTTGAGTGGATCTGAACCTTCTAAGTGCTGTTTGAGAACAACTCAACTGAAAACGTCTTAGAAAAAGATACCATCTAAATAGATTTGAAGTACTGAAAAAAATTGACATGACAGAAGTTTGTTTACAGCAATCCAAACAACACCTGAATGTGATATCCATCAGTCATGTTAGTGTCAACGCCGTACTGCTAATCTCTGGCGGTGGCAACTACCATAAATCACTTTTAAACTAGGCAAGATTGACTTTCCAGAATTGTCAACTCTAGAGAGAATTGCTTTAAGTATAAGACGGACGATGTGAACTACTTACATTGCGTTTGAAGCTTTTCTGATTTCCCATCTTCCTTGTATGTGTTAGTGTATACGATACCGACCTCTTTCAATTTTCATAGATCAACAATTAATCTTGGTTAAGACTACCACCAGAATATTCCACCCATGAGTTGATCAATTTGTTACTGACATTTCCAATTTTGGTAGTGACACTGACAGTTGCATATTCCAGAAATTTTTTTCTCAAAACTTTTTTTGGAAGATTGACATATAATAACATAGTATGATTGGTTTGTGCAGTCAGAAGTGGGCTTCTTGGGAAGACTTTCTCACCCAAATCTAGTGAAGCTGTTGGGTTACTGTTGGGAGGATCATGAATTACTCCTTACTTATGAGTTCATGCAAAAAGGAAGCTTGGAGAATCATCTATTTGGAAGTAAGAAAACTAAATGATGATATTATAATAGGATGTTTCTTTCAATTCATTGCTGGTGTTCTTATCTTTGTTCTCACGAACAAAGAGATCATTCTTAGTTTACTGAAGTGTAAACATCCATTCTGTGAAATTCAGGAGGATCAGCAGTTACACCACTCGAATGGGATACTCGGCTTAAGATCGCCATAGGCGCTGCCCGAGGGCTGGCATTCTTGCACACATCAGACAAGCAAGTAATTTATAGAGATTTCAAGGCTTCTAATATTCTGCTTGATGGGGTAAAGTTCTATTTATTATGAATATATTCGTAAATATACACTTTAAGAAAGAGCCTTTTATTAATCTCAATCTAAACCTTTCCCATGATCGTCGTTTCCCTTCTATATCTTCTCTCCTTGTATTTGTCATAACCTGATCTTCCTTTACCTGCAGTCATATACAGCAAAGTTATCGGATTTTGGCTTGGCGAAATTGGGTCCTTCAGAAAGTAAATCTCATTTGACAACTCGAGTTATGGGCACACATGGTTATGCTGCCCCAGAATATGTTACCACAGGTAGAATTGAAAGTTACAAATCTTTCAAAATTGGCTGTCTATGTTGAATGAGTCAATTTTAATTCCCAAACTGGAGTCTGTTATCACCAAGCGATTTTCGAGTTGACATTAATGACAATACTTATGACACAGGACATCTGTATGTTAAGAGTGATGTATATGGTTTTGGAGTTGTATTGATTGAGATGTTGACCGGTTTACGTGCGCTTGATGAAAATCGTCCAACCGGGCAAGAAAACCTCGTGGATTGGATAAAACCATACTTATCAGAGAGGAGGAAGCTGAAAAATGTGATGGACTTTCGGTTGGAAGGAAAATATCCATCAAGATCTGCATACCAAGTGGCTCAGCTAGCTCTCCAATGTATTGAGCAAGAACAGAAAAATCGACCATCAATGAAAGAGGTCGTGGAGACATTGGAACAGATTGAAACTGCAAACGAGAAACCAATCGAGCCTAGAAACCGTGCTTCCCGTCTGGCATCAAATCGCAATGCTCATCAGCCTCTTCACCATAATTCTCCACTTCACATGAAGCAATATGGAATCCATGCTAATCAAACACCACCCAGGTTGAGATAGATTTTTCAGTGGTAACTGATTCTCTTATCCCACTCTCATTTCTTCATTCATATGTTTCTTTCTTATAGATGTTAGTTTGGAGTTTGTTTTCTCAATTATAAGATTGTAATTAAGTATTTCTTAGGTTGTGGATGTTGGGAATTAGGACAGGTTCTGGTTATTGAACTACACTGGATTGCGAGTTTGTTTGTTCTTTGAAGTCCAGCTGTTCCTATTTTCTTTTGTTAGTAAAAACTTAAATTGTTATCTGCAAAAGAAAGGAAGAGCAAAAATGATGAAGCCAGATGGTCTTTTGTAATTAGATAGAGAGGTGATAACCTAATTAGTTTGATTCAAAACACAAATTACGAATCCGCTTTTGAGGCATAGTTCAAGTGGTTAAAGCATATATTCTCGATCGAGAGGTCAAAGTTCGAATCTCCAATCCCACACGTTAAATTAAAAAAATAATAGAAGAAAAAAATCAATTGTATTCCTCATTTAGTATAAAAGTTTAAATTAATCGAATTACGGGTGACATACATATGTGTTTAACTTTACATTAATCGTTGTATTTTCAATCATACTCTTGCCATTAAGAAATGTGAAAATTGGTAATGTATATTAAAGAAGATAAAAGGAGAATTCTCTCCAAAAATCAAGATTGTTGATCTTTTATTAGAATGAATAATGTATTTCATACAAGAGGGGAAAGTTCCTATTTATAGAGTTTTACTACAAGTGAGGGTAAAAAGGAAATTAATCTAGAATATTACTTAATTACTAAATTAACCCCTATTCTTCTTACATCAATTGACTTATAATAAATGTACAAATTTAGAAGAGAAATTATGTTTTATGTTTTTCTAAAAGAAGAAAAGTATAAAAATTTGCCTACTTTATAACAAATTGAAGTAATTAGATTTCTTTCTCCTTGCATTGGTGATTAGTCCCTAAATTTCTTCCTAAAGTTTCATGTTATGCATGTTTATCATAGACTAATTTTTATATTTTTCAACTGTCAGAGTATGATTGAAAAATATTAAATACGAAAGATTAAATTGATATTTTTTAGTATAATAATTGTGGGAATGTGAAATCGAATCTCTAACTTTTATAGGATAAAAAGTCACGTTAATTATCGTTGAACTAAGGTTATTAGACTAAAATATTAACTACAAGACATTAAATTAACATTTTCTCAAAACCAAACATCCAAACATCATGAGTCAAACCACACATTTAGCTTCAATTAGAATAATTATATAAATAGCATTTATTTCAATGTTAGTTATCCGAATGATTAAAGTAGG
The DNA here is from genome assembly GCF_027475165.1 of Benincasa hispida. Classification (NCBI taxonomy): domain Eukaryota; kingdom Viridiplantae; phylum Streptophyta; class Magnoliopsida; order Cucurbitales; family Cucurbitaceae; genus Benincasa; species Benincasa hispida. Next base: position 58,342,985 of record NC_143482.1, read on the forward strand.
GCCAATCATTTTCTGGTTCAATTATATAATATACAATAAAGAATTGAAAATGAATAGCGGTCAAAATAACTAGCCTTGTTGTTAAGTCATGCTTCCTACAATCACGTATGTCTATAATATCATATATACTGTCAAAGTGAATATAATTCAATTAAGATATGGATCTATTAATAATTAATAAGTCTATAATTCAAATTTTCTTATCGTTGTTTTTCTCGTACTTAAAAAAAAAAAAAAAAATGTATATTTTTTTAGGTTTACATACTATTTTACTGTTTGTACTTTGAATTTTATTTTGTTTTAGTTTCAACACCTTTAAATGTTTAATTTTAATTTCTGTATTTCTACCAAGTCTTTAAATTAATCTATGCAATTAGAATATAGTTGATATTTTCTTAAAAATAAATAGTCATTATTAGCATTCCAATTACAAATTGTGAAAGGTCCCGTCGTTTCTTATTTAAAAGTATTATTATTTAACAATTTTAATAAAATTTAATTTTGAAAAACTAAAATTTTGATTTATTGAAAGTATAAAAATTAAATTTAAGATTTATTAAAAATATATAGACTATAAATAGATATTAAAAGTAAAGAGACTATAATGAAAGAGAATCTAAAATATGGATGGAAGTGATATTTTAACGTATTTATTATTTTTGAAAACAAGGTAGTTTAGTTTATCTACATGATTAATTAATGAATGGTTTGCGTGAAATGATGGTCGATATAACATTTCTTTTGACTTTTAAATATCCACACATTTTATTGTGGTAGTAATACAAAATTTTCTATAGCTTAATTTTTTATTTTGTTTATTGAGTTGTGTAGTACTGCACTACTTTAATTGATATGATTAAATATGTGGCATTTGTGGATTGCTTTCCTACTATTATAGTATGAAAAATATTGCATATTTATAAACAATAGCATTTAACAAAATGGCTATGACTCAATTGACATATAAAATGCATTATTAACTTTGAGGTTAGAGGCTCGATCATCTTCCCACCATGTTGTCAACTAAAAAAAAGAATCTTTATGCCACTCTTGAGTCAAATTTCTTTTTTTAATCAAATACCTATTTAGGTTTTGTAGACTCTGATACAATAGTAGATAAACTTGAAGTTCTATTTCAAAAATCAAAACTAATTGATTATGATACAATATTAGATAACCATGAAGTTCTATTTCAAAAATCAAAACTAATTGACTATGAGGAGAAACTTCTAGGCTAGGTTTACCAATACGTGATGAAAATTGGTGTAATTGTAATGAGATTCCATTGATAGATCATTTGTAATGAGCCACAATCAGAAACGTAATTGGATTGTTTTTTATCATGTTTACTTAGAATTATGTATCTGTCACATTAACTGTCACCGTCACCATTACCTTTTAGGATCAAATAGTAACGATAACGGTTACAGTAAATGTGATAGATTTTATGGTTCTCATGTTGTAACAATATCATAATCGAAACCGGAATTGTAGTGGTAATGGTAACGTAATTTTCAAATGCAATCGGATTGATCACCCTTTGCTCCTCAAACGAATTGCGCTTTTTTATTATAGATTTGGAAGTGTGTCTCAAATGACAGTATAGGTACGCAACACCAAACGGAACCAATATATCGCTAACTTTTCAGATTACCATTGTTTTACTATATTTTATCTGGAATAAACATGACCCTATAATACCTTATAAAGATTTTGAAATCTCTCCACCTTTCCAACATGAGACTCTCAACAAGAATCTCAAACAATCACTTCTAGCTCACTATTTTCATTTAGTACCGTAACATTAGTGTTAAGCTTAAAGGTGTTAGATTGGGTGTAGGTGGATTCCGTTTCATGATATCGATTTGTGAGAGGTTTGATATATTGGGTTATGTGCGTACGATTAAACGTTGGTTTTGTTATCTCGATTTAGAGCTTAATAAATAATCGAGCCGAACCGAATCAATTAACTTTGTAAGAAGTAAGAACAATGTTGTATTTCATTGCCCATTGCTGCATGACCATATGTCCCTTCCACAACTTGCCCGACATCAAGGGTCCACTGGATAATGTTTCCATTTCCTATTTCTCATTTTTTAAAGAACATGTTTTTTTTATAATGTTTCTGGTTTCTTGTTCCCAAAATTTAAAGAATGTTCCCAAAATTACCGATGGTATGTTGCATAATTCATAATTATATTAGATTGAATGATCGTCAAGATGATCTATTCAATCACTTTAGCAATGAATCAATGATCGTTGAAGATACACAAAGTTTGCCAAACAGTTTATAAAGTGCTACAATTGAACTAGATGTGAGTCGACATCATCTAAGACAAATGGCTCAAGTGAGAGATGATATTGCCAATCAAATATGGGCAACATTTGAAGGATTGATACAACTTTGTTATTGTTTTTAGGTGTGTATTGAGACTTATTTGTATTAAATGATATAAACTTTTGATAATTTCTTTTTCGATGTTTAATATAGGACATATCTTTTTTATATTATATTATTAAAAAACAAGAAATAAGAAATAGGAAACAATAAACAGTCATTAAACAAGTTTCTGTTCCTGTTTTTTCTAAGAACAGGAAACTGAATTAGTTATCAAATATATTCCTGTTTCTTGTTCTAAAAAAAAAAAACAGGAAACAAGAATCATGAAACGAGAAATAAGAAACAGGGAATGAGAACGTTATCAAACGAGTCCTAAGTGACCTCGTCCTCCCTTATGTTGATCCTCTTTTCAAGATTTAGTCTAGTACTTAAACCATGTTCTCGGAATATATAATATATTTTTTTGTTGCTATCTTTTGATTATTTATGAAAAGTTTAATCTTGAAGTTTGTATCCATTTGATTTTTAAATTTTAAAAAGTATAAGAGATTAAACTTTGCATGTTGATAAATTTTTTAGATACAACATGGATACAACATTGAAGGGTAGGACAGCTTATTGATAAATTTATGATTTCATTTGTCTTATTACAACATAAATAATAATGCCCTTTTAAATAAAGCCAAAAAAACAATGAATGACATAATAAACAATTTAGGGAAAAGTACGTATTAAGTTTAAATTACACTTTAATAGGTACGTAGGTTTTTTTTTTTTTTTGGTTGGTTTGTTTGTTTGTTTTTATTTTTTAATAAAGGAACAATAGGTGATTGTTCATGTTTGATATGTAGAATGTTACTATAATTCATAATTGATTTAAATTTCAATTTAATGATTTCATCTGTCTTATTACAACATAAACAATAACGCCCTTTTAAATAAAGCCAAAAAATAATGAATGACATACTAAGCAATTGTGGAAAGATTACTTATTAAAATAACATACTACTAAATATATAATTAAGTTTAAATTACACTATTGAACGAGAAATTTTGGATCAATCACAAACTATCATATCATTCACTAAATTAATGACGAAATTTCAAATTATCAAATTTGGGACCAACTAGGAGGTGACATGTGTCCCAAATTTCAGTTGAAGACAAATTTCGATGACGACACATGGTTTTATCATGATCGTTGAATTGGATAATATTAACTTGGTCCAATTTAATATTACTATTATTTGAGTTAAAATCTCTCAACCAAAAAATGGGCTGAATTGGATCCAAATGTCAAATTAAACTCAAAACCAACTAATTGGGCATAAAAGCTAGGCCCATGGATAAACCAAGCCCAAGTCTAACTAATTGGGCCCAAGGGCCAGGTCCATGGATCAACCAAGTCTAAGCCCACGAGGCCCACCTAAGAACTCTATAAATAGAGAAATTCTACATTCCAAAGGGCAAAGAATTTTCTCAACAACCAGAAGCTGACCACACCTAAAGACTAAAGTTAATCAAGCATACGCATTCAACCAACAGAGAATCAAAGGATCAAGTAGATCAAACTACATCGCAAACTACATCGCATCAAATTAACAAGTTCAACTGCATGAAACAAGTTTCTCCAGAAGCCTCGTGCGGACACTAATCCTCTAAGATCATCAAGCCTAAAGGTCGATCATCCAAAAAGATCAACAAGTCCAAAGGCCAATCATCCAAGAAGATCATCAATCCCAAGGGATGATCATCCAAGAAGATCAACAAATCTAAAGGCTAATCATCCCAGAAGATCATCAAGCCCAAAGGACGATCATCTAAGAAGATCAATAAGTGCAAAGGCCGATCATCCAAGAAAATCATCAAGCCCAAAGGACGATCATCCAAGAAAATCAACCAGCCAAAGGCCGATCATCCAATAAGATCAACCACCTTACAGATTAAAGTTTATTTTGAAAGCTTTAAAGAATTATTATATTAGAGATTGCATTTGTTACACTAAAATTAATAAAAATACAAAAGTTCAAATTTCACAAATTAAGTTTATTGGAAACCTTGTGCGAACATTCACTTTTGTTGATACATAGTCTTTTTTTTTTAATATTATCTTTTTTTTTTATTATTATTATTACAATGGACCAAACTTGAAACTTTAAAGTTGATAGTATAAATTGATGGTTTACAAAAACCTGCAGCGGAAGAAAACATGATCATTAAGCATTCTAATTTCTTAATTTTTGACATCAAAATAAGCATGTTCATAGGGTATTAAAAGGGTTTCAACACATACCTTTGAAGATCCTCTTCAAACACGAATTTGAGCTGCAATCTTCTCTATTTGAAGTCGTGGACCACCACTAGAGCTTTTTTACTATTCTCTAGGAGCCTTAGATTGAGTCGTGGGACTCAAAACAAGTTCGAACTTAGGAAAATTGGATGAGAGGTTTTCTGGTTTTTCAGCTTGTTGAAGAACAACTTCTTCAACTTTAAAAAAACTCAGCGATTCAACAAATTGCATGTCATTTTCCACTCAATCAAGAGTAGTTTTATTACATGACTCTCATGCAAACTGATCACTTGAAATGATTCCAACTACTCCTTGAATTTGGTGGTGGAATTATGTGTAAGAAAGTGACTAACCTTCTTGCTTGAAAGTGGGATGAGATTTTCCTCAATTTTTAATTTCCCTTTTGAATTTGAAATTGATTTTCAAAATCAAAACTTTTTCCAATTTTAAATCTTTAATTAAATTTGAAATTTTATTAATTTTACAAAAATTAATTCAATAATCAATTTTTCTAATAAAAATAATAATTAATTAAAATTTTTAATTAATTTTATTAATTTAATATCAAATATTAAATTAGTTTGTTACCAATTCTATTACCATGAATCCCTATTAATGAAATTAATATTTCAATCATATTTATATATTAATCGATTCTCCAATTACGTTTAATTCCAAAATTAAACATGTAATTATACCACATATAATCACTAATTCCCTTAATTTGAATTTGAACATTTCAAATTAATTTATCACGCTATTCTAAGGCTAATTCTGTTTGTGAACTAATAGGGGAATCTAATGGACCTACATGGCTCCATCGATTCGAGATTAACTGGCTAAACTCTTTACACCGAATTAACCCCCCTTCGTTAACTACTGGGTCAATCCACTAAAGCCTAGTAGTTGCACTCTTCTCACTGTAGATATATCGTGTCCACTCGATATAACCATGATTAGTAAGTTAACCCTTCACAGGTTGTTTGTAATAACGGCTGGGTCAAAAGGCTGTTTTACTCCCGATATTACCTCTTGTTCCTAAAGTCCCACTAATTCTTTAATGAACAATTTGTTTGTGATCCAATCAACAAACAGAATCTCTCTCGAGCCAATGAGAGGGTGAGATCCCTTGTTCAAGACCCAAAGTCAGCACGTAAGGGAACAACCTCTCTACTATCCCTAAAAATGGGTAGAAGTGAATTCCGTCTTGCACCCTATGTCCTCAGCTATCTACCCGATCTTACCCTGAAATGGGAGGCTTATTGAGTCGGTGCTGTTGAGCCAACTGTCACTTATGTAAATCTAAGGATAATCCCGAATAAACAGGAGTTACGTTACCTAGGTCATCACTATAAAATAGTCAGTCTTAAACAGTAAACAGCGTTATAAAGTAAGAGTGACTTATTTCTTGGTTCGATCTTATGCAAACTCATTGCATAGGACACCCCAACTCCTCATGTCACCACATGAACAAATCAGGATCACTTCGTTTGTAGCACTTTACAACTCTTTGTAACAACTACAGAGTGGGTCACATCCATAGTGTTACCAGAATAAGATACCCAACCTTATTCATATACTATAGATCATTTTGACTATTTACTCAATCCTGATCCACTTTTATGTCTCCACATAAAGTTCAAGTACTCATATAATAGTCATGGATCTTTCAGTTTATTGGATTTATTTCTAAAACGAAATAAACTATTCATAAATTCAGTAACAACTTTATTGAATCAAACTTTAATAATAACTTTATTAAATTTCTGAATAAGTTTATTGTTTTACAAACCATGAGTTTTAGGACATAAAATCCAACAAACTTCTACTTGGACTAAAATTTCAATGGGTTTTTACATATATATACAATGTTGAGTAATAAGAGAATAAATACAAGAAACTAGGGCATCAGACACCCAGTACTTCTCCCACATGCCCTAGTTCTATCTATTTCGCAGTCCTAGTCCCACTAGGTGACCCTCGAACACTTTAGCCGAGAGGGCCTTTGTAAATGGATAAACTAAGTTGTCTTCAGAGGCAATCTGCATGAAAATCACGTCTCTTCGGTGTACATACTCAACTTCTATGGTGGAGTCAGCAATACAACTTTTCTTGATACTCCTCCACACTATAGCTCCTCCGTCCAGAGTAAATACTGACCCCGAAGTAGATTTTCTAGAATCTAAATCGGTTTAAAAGTCAGAATCAGTGTATCCAGTAAGGATCAGATCCTTAGCATCATACACGAGCATATAGCCCCTCGTTCTCCAAAGATACTTGGGGATGTTTTTAACGACAGTTCAATGATCATATCCAGGATTGGACTGATATCTGCTAACAATTCCAACTGCATAGCATACTTGGGACAAGTAGACAATATGACATACATTATACTGCTGATGCATATGGAATTCGTTTTATAACCTCAACCTTTTGAGGTGTCTTAGGACACTGTTCCTTAAATAGATGAATTCCATGCCTAAAAGACAACATAACTTTCTTAGAATCTTACATTTTATATCGAGACAACATCTTTTTTATATAAGCTATCGTTCTGTTCTTGCGGTTCCGAACAATTCGGATCCTAAGAATATACTGTGCTTCTCTCAAATCCTTCATTTGGAACTGCGTGGCTAGCCATATCTTAATGTCAACTAGAAATTCTACTTCATTCCCAATGAGTAGAATATCATCAACATATAGAATTAGAAATTCTACTTTATCCACATCACCTATTGCTTGTATAAAAGTTAATGGATCCTCTAAGCCATCATCATATATGACGACTTGAGTTTCAGTTAAACCAATGTACCGTTCAGGCTGTTGCACATCCCTCCCATTACGTCAACACATTCCCATCTCTTGAGAAGGATGTGAAGTACCAGTTCCACAAACAATTCTTGTTGAAGGACCTGTTTGATCAACAACTCTTGTTGATCTATCTGTAGTTTATTTGGTTATCTTACTTAATACTAGCTTACTACGAGGTTGATGATTTTTAATGTGGTCTTCCTCCAAGAATATTGCATTTGCTGATACAAATACTTTATCTTCCTGAGGATCATAAAAGAAACCACCTTTTGTCTCTTTGGGATAGTCTACAAATAGGCATATCTTTGAACGATGTTCTAACTTCTTTGGATTTTGCACCAACACATAGTTATATCGAGTGGACACAATATATCTATAGTAAGGGGAGTGTAACTACTGAGTTGAGTTTAGCCAATTAATCTCTGATCATTAGAGCCTATGATCTGTAGATCCATTAGTCCCCTACTAGCTCACAAACGGAATTAGCCTTATAATAGCGTGATAAGTTGATTTGAAACGTTTAAATTCGAATTAAGGGAATTAGTAATTATATGTGATATAATTACACATTTAACTTTGAATAAACGTAATTGGGGAATCAATTAATATATAAATATGATTTAAATATTAATTTCATGAATAGGGATTCATGGTGATGGATTTGGTGACAAATTAGTTTAATATTTGATATTAAATTAATAAAATTAATAAAATTATTTAATTTTATTAGAAAAATTAATTATTGAATTATTTTTATAAAATTATTAAAATTTTAATTTTAATTAAAGAATTAAAATTAAAAATTAAAAATTGATTTTGGTTTTGAAATTGAAATTCAAAATTCCAAATTCCAAATGGAAAATGTTAGAAATTTGGAAAAACTCACAAACTCAACTTCAAAGCACCTTGATCACTATAATCTAAGTTTATTGGATTTATTTCTAAAACGAAATAAGCAATTCATAAATTCAATAACATCTTTATTGAATCAAACTTTAATAATAACTTTATTAAATTTTAGAATAAGTTTATTGTTTTACAAATCACGAGTTTCAGGACATAAAACCCAACATAAATTTGCTTAGGTTAGCAATACATGGTTACTTATATTTGATAGGTAGAATATTACTATAATTCATGTTTGATTTAAATTTCAATTTAGTTTCTATACTTCTACTATCTCACTTATATTTAGGAGGTCCAAAACATTGATTTTAGTATTTGAACTACAACCAATTAGACCATTTATATTATTTTCCATCAATTTGTCTCTTGAAAACTCATCTCAATTCGAATTTCAACATATAGAGCTTAGTGAATGTAGCTTAATAGTTGTTTAAGTTGGTGCACATAGAACAAATTTTTTAGTACAATTGAGAGTAGGGAGATTCAAATTAAGATCTCGTGGTTACTAACACACTTGTATACCAATTGAACTATGTTCAATTTGGTTAAAAATATATAAGCTATATACTAAAGATTTGGATTTTCAACAATTAATTACATCAAACCTTCATTTATCACTATCTATGTAAAAATAATTTAGATGATAAAGATACTAATTACTATTCGAATTCTACACCCAATGTATGTATGTGATATGTGTGTGTATATATATATATTTCTTCTTTATATTGCCCATATATTAAATTTTCATCTACTTGTCGATATTTTCATCGATATTTCTACGTTCTTATAGATTCGATATCGACGCGAGGGATCGTATTTCCATTGTATTGTAAAAAAAACTATTAAACGTAAAAAATAAGCAACAAAATATTACTAATGTAAATATAGTATAAATTACATATGTTAACTAGTTTAAAAAGAATATAATATTTATTTATTTATTTAAATTTATTTTTTTTGATTTTTTGATTTTTATACTTCTTTTAGAAATGTTTACATCAAAATCTCTGTAAGATTAAGGCTTTGATATTTCTGTCGAAATGGACATTTTTAAACATTGGTATTACCAATATTTTATCGAGCAAATTGAGATGAGAAAAAAAGAATAATATAAAATATAAGAAAAATTGCCGAAAATGGAACATATATTAGGGTATTAAGGATTTTTGGTATTACTTTCTAAAAAGAAGACTTTTGGGACAAATAAGAACTTCGCGATAATTGAAGGATGATCCATGTTACGGTGGAGTATGGGATGAGAGAGAAAAAAGAAAGACGAATATCTCAATATTTATGTATATTATTCGAAAAATTCAATGGTAATATTTAAAAAAAATTAAAAAAACAAACATCTAGAACAAATCTTTGACAAAACATGTGTGAACTAACCCAAAACGAACTAAAACAAATATAAAAATGATTCGAAGTTAGACATTTCAAGTATGAAAGTTGAAAGATAGTTGCAAGATGATTGGGAGATAAAAAAAAAAAACTTGCTAAAATATGTTCCTAACCATTCTAAATGACTTAAAACTAGTATAAAAATGATATGGAGTTCGATCTTTTAAGTTTGGAAGTTGGAAGATAATTGCGAGATGGTCGCGAGATAAAAGACAGTAGTTAAAAAACTTGTTAAAACATGTTTATACTTATCCTAAATCACCTAAAACAAATATATATATATATATATATATATATAAATATATATTTTGGAGTTAACCATTTCAAGTTTGAAAGTTGAAAGATAATTGCGAGCTGATTGCGAGATAAAAAATAGTAGGTAAAAAACCTACTAAAATATGTGTAAACCCATTTAAAATTATCTAAAATAAGTATAAAAATATCAGAATTTTTTAATTTAAAAATTGAAAAATAGTTACGAGATAAAAAATAGTAGCACAGTACCTGAAAACATGCATAAAACCAAAGCCAAAACACATTCATACTCATTCAAAATCACTTAAAACAAGTAAAGTGATTATGAATTTGGTTTTTAACCCTAATATATATATATTTAATGGAGGGATGAATTACGGTAAAATCAAGAATGATGGGTATGAATTTTGCATATATGTACCAAAATTATCATGGCTTATATTATAACAAATAGATTATTAAAAAAAAAATAACAATAGTAAATTATTATTATTGGACATTTCAATATTCATTTGTCCCCCCTCAAATGTATCATATTTTTGCTGATTTCCCAATTTCCCAATTTCATTTTCCATTTTCCATATTCTCTTCTTGATCTACCGACTTTGAAACGCGCTCTCATGGAGTTCCGCATGTCAGTCCCGCGCTGGCCAATGAAGATGAACTGAATCTTGAAGATTCTGCGTTCATTCTACTTAGAACCAATAAGCAATTGATCTTCACACTCAAATTTCTTCCATGGAAGTTCTCCCAAAAGGAATTTCTCTCAGCTTGAATCTTCTGTCTATCTTCTGCGTCTTTCTGGTAACTAGTTTCGATTCCTATTCGCGAGTACTACCTGTTCTTTTTTTATTTTCTTTTTCTTGTTCTGTTTGTTCTTTTTAGTTGAAATGTGGTAGTGAATTTTTATATGTTCTTCAAGATCCTTCTCATTCGGTACTGTGGCGATTGTTTGCTGAATTTTTCGTAGACCTTGACGAGGTCTTGAGATTATCTTTTCTAGCGGCCTTTGGAGTAGTTTCCTGTTGATTGATGCCGATTTTTTTATACTTTTTGGAACTTTTGTGTCTGTTTAGAGATTTGATTGCTCCTTAGTGAAATTAACCAGACTGTTGACTCTGATCTTAAGTTTGTTCTTCTGTTGTGTCGCAATCTTTTCGTAATAGTGTTTCTCTGCTTGTATATTTATGTTTCTGAATTTAGAAGGATTCATTCACATGATTAGATCGCAGTTGTCATTGTATATCTATTTCCGTTTGCTGTTGATTGATGCCGATTGTTTTGATACTTTTTGGGATTTTCTTTTTAACTTTTGTGTCTGTTTAGAGATTTGTTTGCTCCTTAGTGAAATGAACCAGCTGATCTTAAGTTTGTTTGTCTGTTGTGTCGCAATCTTTTCGTAATAGAGTTTCTCTTCTTGTATCTTTATTTTTCTGAATTTAGAAGAATTCCTTCACATGATCAGATTGTAGTTGCCATGTATATCATTTCTCGTCTTCCATATGGATGCAGTTTAAGCCTAATTTTCGATGCAGGTTGTATCTCACGTTGGTCTCATTGGAGCGGATGCATCCAATGCTTCTCTCACGTAAGAAGATTTCTGAAAAATTCTCTATGCCGGCCATTTCTTATTTCTTCATTTAATTGTGTATTGGTTTTTCCATGATTATCATGTTTGGATGGTGATTTCCATCTGATAGATAAACATTGACTAGGCTTGATTTTGTATGTGCTGCAGTCAAGATGGGAAGCCTATGTATCAATGTGTTCAATGTGGAGATGGAGAGGTATCGAACTTGTCTCCTTGTGGCACATGCATCTAATGTTCCTATCCTATTTTCTATTGTTCTGTTTTGTCAGTAATATCCTTTTATTTGATGTTTGTATGTATGCATTTTTGCACTGAACTTTTTATTTTTATTTTTATTTTAGATTTTTTTAGCAGAATATCCTATCAGCCTTTAGGTTGATGGAAACATTGTTTAGTATATGACATAATTTACACTCTGGTGTTATGACTTTGGCAATAATAACATTTGGCAATATGCATGCCTACATATGGTTTCTTATCTATTGGTCATTCCAAGGGCTTATGAGGTTTTTTTGGTTTTATCCTACCTGTATTACTATGACTTGTTTTGCTAATCATGTCCTCGTTGTAATTGTTTACTTGAAATAGAGAGATGGTTAAAAAAAATTTATTCTACCCAAATTGAAGGCTGAGTACTTATGTCATTAGAGGCCTTCCTTGATGAAGTTATGTTTTTGACGAGTTTAGTTTCTTCCTCCCATCACACCTAGTGGAAAATAATTCCATCAATTAATTGTGGGATCCTTGTCATACTCTCGATTCTAATTTTATTTCATTTATAAGCTTTCTGCTTTCAGAAGTTCATGTACCTATTGACCAACTCAAATGCATGCAGGAGCAAGATACAACAAATAGAATCAGCACCAATGAAGATGATAAGGTATTAAATTGTTATGAAGTTCATAAATTACAATATTCTTTGCATTTAACACTTACAATGTTTATGTTTGTATCATTCGTTTCAAACAGGATATTGACATAATTGCAGCCTACAGTGATCCTTCTGGGGCATTTCGTCTCGGAAAGGTCAAATTGAAGGATTTGTCTGCCTCATGGATATGGGAAAATTCTTTGGATGGAAACCACCATCAGCCACTGAGTTCCCAGGTACTGTGAATATTTTTGAAGCTGATTAAGTCCCTCTTGAATGCTCCTGTTTAGATAGTATGCATGGGGTTTAAACATGTTATATTATGCGTATTATTGTTTTTGTTAGATTCTAACTTTCCATAATCCTTTCAAGGTATAACATCAATGATCAATGTTTCTTTTCCTCTTTTTGTTGTTGCTCACAAAACTATCATAGTGGTCGATAATATTTGCCTGGTGCATATGCTCATGTAAAATATAATTCATATATTCTTTCCTTTCAGACAGACCCATTAGTTTCCAGGAAGGAGAATAAAGAAAAGGTGGAGCATTCTGTGGATGACCATCCTCCTGGAGAAGGTGAAGCTGAATTTTCTCGTTTATCATCAATGAATCCAGTGAAGCTGAAACGACGGGTGATTTTTCTGATACTTCTACTTGGCATACCTATATTGGTAATTTGAAGTAGTTTTTAATATTTTATTACTTCAGGCAATGCGACTGGAGAGGAGGGCTTTACGAGCTGCAGATTTGATTCGAGAAGATAAAGAGATAGACAATCAGATGGCAGTTGCTGCTATTGAACGGTCTAAAAATTTTGACACTACAGTGAAGGGAAAGTACAGCATTTGGAGGAAGGATTTTGAAAACCCAAAATCTGATTCCACCTTGAAACTTATGCGCGATCAGATCATAATGGCCAAAGCATATGCAAATATAGCCAGGTCAAAGAATGATACCGGACTATACGATACTCTAATGAAACACTGCAGAGAAAGTCAACTTGCCATTGGGGAAGCAAATTCTGATGCTGGGCTTCATCCAAGGTTTTAGAAAGCTTCATACTCTATTCCTGTCACCACTTTCCTATTTTACTTGGTGTTCATGTAATGTTCTTGTTTTCTGTAGAGCACTAGATCGAGCAAAAGCCATGGGCCATGCTCTTGCAATGGCCAAAGACGAACTGTATGATTGTCTTATTATGTCGAGAAAGTTGAGAGCCATGCTGCAATCAACTGAGGACAATGTGAATGCCCAAAAGAAAAAGAGTGCATTCTTGACTCAGCTTGCAGCCAAAACAGTCCCTAAATCCTTGCATTGCCTCCCTTTACAGCTTGCAGGAGACTATTTCCTTCAGGGTCATCATCTTAATCATAATATTGACAGAGAAAAGACTGAAAATCCTTCTCTGTATCACTATGCTATTTTCTCAGATAATGTGTTGGCAACGTCCGTCGTAGTCAACTCCACGGTTTTACATGCTAAGGAACCTGAGAAACATGTTTTCCATATTGTCACAGATAAGCTGAATTTTGCTGCTATGAGAATGTGGTTTCTTGTTAATTCTCCCTCGAAAGCAACAATCCAAGTTCAAAATATTGATGATTTCAAGTGGTTGAATTCCTCTTACTGCTCTGTTCTCCGACAACTTGAATCTGCAAGACTTAAAGAGTATTACTTCAAGGCAAATCATCCTTCTTCCCTTTCTGTTGGTATGGATAATCTGAAGTATAGGAATCCAAAATATCTGTCCATGCTGAATCATCTTAGATTCTACCTCCCTGAAGTGTATCCAAAGTTGGACAAGATCCTATTTTTGGATGACGATATCGTAGTTCAGAAGGATTTAACGCCGTTATGGTCCATTGATCTAAAAGGTATGGTGAATGGGGCAGTGGAGACCTGTAAAGAAAGCTTTCATAGGTTTGACAAATATCTCAACTTCTCAAATCCAAAGATTTCTGAGAATTTTGATCCAAATGCATGTGGTTGGGCATTCGGCATGAATATTTTTGACTTGAAGGAATGGAGAAAACGAAACATGACGGGAATCTACCATTACTGGCAAGATATGGTAAATCATACTAAATCCTGTTTCTGCTTGCCTCTAAACTGCTTTGATTTTCATGTGGTATGCCTATTTAGCTTGTGTTCTAACCCACGTATTTGGTCTGGTATCATAAAAACAAGTGGCCCAAAACTTTTGTTAAATGCAATATGAATATTTAATAGCAAAGGAATAAAGTTTTAAGCTGGAGTAGATTAGACAATGAATTTGTTATATTACTTTTTCAAGCATAAACTTTAATGGATCCGCACTTTTGGTCTTAAAAGGACTTCTTTCCTCATTTGCTCTTCAGTTGGCTCTGTCTTTAAAGTTTATGTGTTCACTAGCTTTGGGTGGTTAAGTTGAAGTCTTTGTTTTTTGGTGTTTTCTCTTTATGTCATCTCAATTGTATTGTCTTCTTTTGTTTTTCTCAGTTTCTCTCATCTCTTAAAGGTTAATATTTTTCCAATGAAATGTTATATTTCCTTTTTCAAAAAGGAAAAAAAAAAAAAGGAAAACTCTTATTTTATTTAGACATGGAATCCATATCTTAGACATTTTATCATATAACTGGCAAGTTTATTTCCAATTTCCCATGCACATACTTCTTCTTTTCTCTTAATCAAACACATTTGGATGGTAATTGAATAAACTCTGTGCAGAATGAGGATAGAACTCTGTGGAAACTCGGGTCGCTGCCTCCAGGCCTGATCACTTTTTACAATCTTACTTATCCACTAGATAGAGGGTGGCACGTGCTAGGTCTCGGATACGACCCCGCCCTCAATGTCACAGAAATAGAGAATGCTGCAGTTATCCATTACAATGGAAACTACAAACCTTGGTTAGATTTAGCTGTTTCCAAGTACAAGTCATACTGGTCTAAATATGTGATGTTTGGAAACCCTTATCTCCAGCTTTGTAACATCAGTGAATAACAATTTTTTTCTCCTCTTTTTCATTAAATTTTTCAATAGAAAGAAATGAAGTAGATCATTTTTTCTGTTCAAGTCCTAAGATTTCCTTTATCGACTGCCAAAGAAGCACAATATGAGGACAGGGAAGCTAGTGAAGTGGGTGTTTAGTGCGTGAGTTGAGTTTTGAAGTATGAAGTTAATATATTAGAGTTAACAAGTCTTTGTTCAGAATGCATGTTTGTTTAGTTGTTTTAGGAAGTCTATATCTGAAGTGTAAAGTTTGAGTTTCTTGATAAATGTGCAAAAGAGAGAAAGAAAGATGAAGTTTGTCGATAAATGTAAAAGAGAGAAATGAAGAAATATGAAGTTTATTTTTATTTTTATTTTTATAAATATGCAAACTTTAATAGTGTCTATTGAAGTCGGTGGAGTTGAGTTATTTAACACCGACCTATAAAGTTGATTAAAACCTCCCTTAATTTTTAGTTGATGATGATGGTCAGATTAGATTTATTAGAAATAATGGGATTGATCTAGTTTCAATCAAAACTGTCCATAACGTTAAGGACTCAACAAACCTAAAGGGCTACAACCATCAACATTAGCATGAAGAAGACATAAAAGGAGGATTTTCAACCTAAAAATCACATAATTGATGAAGTCCAACTAATTAGACTGTGGGTCACCTTTCTGCTTCCTATACTTATTGTGTGCGTCAAAGTTATATATATATTTGAAAATAAAAATCGATCCATTAAGGCATTTGTATTTTAAAAACAAAAATTTAAAAATTATATTAGTGGCATTGTTAAAAACTTAAAAGTACAAATGGTTCAAAAATGATTTTTCTACCATCATATTTGATTATTATATTGTTAACCTTGATTTAAAGACTTGATTCCACATTTTACATATATATATTTTTTCTAACCTTGAAATTGATAGGACAAACACTATGCTGGTTGAGCTACGTTCATATTGGCAATAAAAATCTAATTAGAATATCAAAAAGAAAAAAAAAATGTAAGCCAACTATGTGCCAATAGTGACCATTAAACAAGAGAGAACGTTTCACATTGTTAAAGAAAAAAGAACTCCCATGTTTAATACATCATTTAAATTCAACCGACATCTTAAAATGTATTAGTATTAATCATTAATAAAAAAAAAGGGCATACTAAAATGTTTAATGAAATCACTTATAATATGATAATAAACTTTATTTTACATAAGATAATAAACATCTTCAAACAAACGCACAACAATGTAATTAATTATTTGAATTAAAAAAACAATGTAATTGATTAATTCATCATCTTTTTCTTTTCTCTTTTTAATCAAATAAATTTAATTATAATTTTTCAATATAAGCCAAAATTAATTAGGAATTATTATTTGTTCTTAATACAACCATTTCAAATTTTTATAATTCTTATAAAAGTTTAATTTTTTTTTCTCTGATAAGATGAAAACTTTAAATATTATAAACTAAAAAAGAAAAGGAAAAATGAAAAAGAAGCCTTTAATTGCTGTACATGATTTATTTGGTTTAAAAATTAAACAAAAGAATGTTAATATATCTTTTAAAAATCTGTATAATTAAAAAAAAAAATCAATTAAAAGGAAAACACATTTCAATTTGTTTAAAAAAGTAGCCGTTAGTTTTACAAGGAACAATAGTTAAACCAATGCCTCTATTATTAAATTCCTATATATTTCTCCCTCATTCTCACTTACATTTCTTGTTCAACACATTCTCAGACTAAGCGCTCCATCAACACTTTCTTCTTCCTTTTCATAGCCAAAATCAAGCCCCCTTTTCAGCCTTCTTCGAGAATTAGGGCTTCTATATATATATATATATATATATATATATATATATTACATGCGATTATTGAACCAAGATACATGAGCAATTTATAAGTAGACATCTATATTAAAAATTTTAAAAAAATACAAACAAACTTGACAAGTTAAATGTGTCAAGATATAAATATATTTGAGAAGTAGAAAATGTTAAGAGATTTTTATCAAGAACGTCCATATTCATGACATTTTTCGCATATTGAGTAAAGTAAAAATACCTTGACGTTTTTTCTTTGTCAAGAAAACCCATATTCTTGACATTTCAAGTATGTCAAGTGTTAATGTTCTTGACGATTTTACTTTGTCAAGAACCCCGATATTCTTGAACACTAAATGTTAAGAACAATGACACTTGATATTACAAAAACGTCAAGTGGGACATTTTTTTTAACATTTCTTAGATTATCTTTATTGTTTAAAGTTATTGCATAACAATAAAAAAAAAAAAAAGAGTACAAATGTCCTTTTTTTTTTCTCAAAAAACATACAAATAAAAAAAATTATTTATACACTAATAACATTAATTAAAAATCATTTATGAGCATTTTTGAAGGCTTAAATTCATTTATAATTATTGATGAATAAATGAAAAATAAATGGTATAGTATGAACAATCTTTTATTCTATTTATTTTAAAGAAACTAATGATACTCCCTAAAATTAATATTTAGGGTTTGACATAAAAGTACTATTAGAAATTTTTTATTTTTCGTTTATTAGATCACAAGTGCATAGTTTTTCTATAATTTTAAGGTATTTCTCATTACTATTATTACTTTTTAGTTATTTTTATAATAATTATTTTTTTAATAAAAAAAGCAAAGGAGACACCCTTCACATTAGGAGACTTACAACTCAAAATAATAATGTAGCTTTCTCCATTACAAACGCATCAACAAAAAGTCACGTGCAACGCACACGTGTGGAAAACTAGTTTTATAGATATGGATTAACCTTTAGTAAATGAAAATGAAACAACTTCAATTATAAAGTAAAAATATATCACATGATGTAGTAAGGGAAGTTTATCCCTTTGATGAAATAACTCTCTCTAATTAAAAAAACAATATTCTAATTCAGGTATTTAGGCTTTCTATTACCACCCTAACGTGACTATTTATAACTTTACAAGAAAATAAGATCATTTATTAATTAATTTTAAAATATTAATTAAAAACTAGTTAATTCAAATTTACATTTAAACTAAATATTAACTAAACTGGATCATTTAATAATTCAACGTACATGCTAACTTTACTTTAAATAAATTTATTTCTATGGACAAAAAATAGTAATTTTAAAAGGGGAGATTTTTTTCCTTAAATTTAATATGTATTTTAAGAAAGGTATACATTTTAATAATTAAATTCATGTAAAGTAATTATTAAATTAGTTAGAGGTTCAAATTTCCCAAGAAATTAACCAATTTAAAATATTAGAGTACCAAATGAAAGACACAACAGTATAACCTCTCCTTGCCAACTCGTTTTTTGCCTTGAAATTCATGTATCTTTTACAAGTAAACGATTTAATTCATTGTCTATTTATAATTTATCTTGAGCTTCGTACTAAGAAGCACAAATATAAATACTGGATAGGAATACGATACTGCAAGGACATATTTATTAAAATATACATTTTAAAAATATGTATCATTATTATACCAAAAGAAAATTCAAATTAAATAGATTGAATGTTTAAAAAACTTAGTTTGACATAATTCACACTCAAAATTTATTATTTTTGTCATATGTGTCTTTTTAATCTACTTAACAAGTGCTCTTTACATGTCTAACACATTTGTTGTACTAACAAGTGCTTCGTACGTGTCCAACAACTGTCAGAGTATCCAAGTGTTTGACACGTGTTGGACACGGACACGCTAGCCAAACTTAAAGTGTCCGTACTTCTTAGGCTCTGTACTTGGCAACTTCTACAAATGTCAAATTTAGACTCCTCAATCTTACAATAGTTGTAGAATTAGATCCTCAAATGATAAAAATTGAACCTTCAAATTTATATAAATGTTAAAATTGGGCCTTCAAACTTACGTAATGATAAAAATGATAAGAATTGGGACAATTGATTGGGTCCTTAACAACTACTTTAAACTTTATATTCCTGCTTTGAAATTAAGGGTTGCTATAAGAATTTTCATGTTGGTTGGGATGATTGGGATTTGGAATTGAGGGAAAATTTTCTATTTGATATTAGAAAGAAACAAGTTAATTAGGTAGGAGGATTAAAATATTGACGTTGATATTGATGTTGATATCAATATAGATATTTTTATTTTATAAATATATCGATATCATCAATACTTTTGTAAATAAAGAATATAAAAGTAATTTAAATTATAATTACATTGTTTTAACTTTCAAATTAAGTTATAGATTTTATTATTAGTGTTCATCTTCATATTAAGATTAAAAGATGCTAATTTGATATGTTTTATAGGTATTTATCTAAGATATCTAAGATATTAATTAATTCTTAAAATTAATGTTGAATCCCCGGTGTTCGCACGAGATTTCTAGAGAAACTTGTTTCGTGGAATTTGAACTTTGTATTTGTATCAATTTTAGTATAGAAAATATAATCTCTAGCACAATTGTTCTTTGATGGGTTCAAAATAAACTTTAATATTTAAACTGGTTGATCTTCTTAGATGATGGGTCTTTAGGTTTGTTGACCTTCTTAGATAATCGACTTTTGGGATTTTTGATCTTCTTGAATGATCGGCCTTTGGGCTTGTTGATTTTCTTGGATGATCAGTCTTTGAGCTTTTGATCTTATTGGATGATCGGCCTTTGGGCTTGCTGATCTTCTTAGATGATCGGCCTTCGGGCTTGATGATATTCTTTCGACCTTTGGGACTGTTGATCTTCTTGATCGGTCTCAAAGACTGTTGATCTTCGATCAGCCTTTTGGCTTGATGATCTTCTTGGAGGATTAGTGTTTGCACGAGGCTTCCAGAGAAACTTGTTTCATGGAGCTGAACTTGAGTTGGTGTTAATGTTGATTTGATGCGATGTGGTTTGATCTCTAGTACTTGATCATTTGATTCTCTCTCAATTGAATGTGTACGCTTGATGTATAGAAGTGAAGCGTGTGGATGTTCTTGAGCTTAAAGTCTTGGAAGAATGATTGTACATTCAAAGGACTTCAGTCATCAAGTGTAGTCGAGAATTCTCACTAGGTCCTCTAAAGTGTAGATTTGCTCACCTCCTTAAATGAAGAGAGCTCCTCTATTTATAGAGTTCTCTAGTGGGTCTCGTGAGCTTAAGTTTGGTTAGTCCATGGGTCTGGCCCTTGGGCTTGATTAGTTGGACCTGGACTTGGTGGTCCATGGGTTTGGCCTTTGGGCCCAATTAATTGGATTTGGGCTTGATTTGATATTTGGGTCAAATTCAACCACTTTTGGGCTTAGTTGGACTTTAACCGAAACAATAATATCAAATTGTGTCAAATTAATCTTATCTGATTCAACGGTTATGATGAAATCATGTGGCGTCATCAGAAATTATCTTCAACTTCAATTTGGACTCATTCAACAAATACCCTTTTCAAGATTTATGCACATATATGGGTTGATAAATCTTAAAAAAAAAATATAACGTTGAAATATTTATTTTTGAATTTGATCTCAATTGATGTGTCAGTCAAGCTATGAATTTATTACATATGTTTAACTCAAATTTGAGATAAAATTTGGAATATGACCAAATTTTAATTTGAGATTTTACCCCAATTTGATTTGAAAATAGGGATAAAAATCTAAATTTGGATGAATTTGATATAAAATTTGGGAGATGCCCCAAATTTGAATTTTACCGATTTGATCTCCAATTTAATTTGACTTGAGGATAAAAATCTAAATTTGGATGATTTAGATTTGGAATAAAATTTGGAATATGTCCAAATTTTAATTTGAGATTTTATATATAATTTAATCTCAAAGTTGAACAATTTGATATTTTTAAATAAAATTTGGAATATGACCAAATTTTAATTTGAGATTTTATCACAATTTGATTTGGAAATATAATAAAAGCTAAACTTGTTTTGAATTTGCGATAAAATTTAGAATATGACTAAATTTTAATTTGAAATAAATTTGAGGTTTTATCCGTACTTTGATTTGGATTGAGGATAAAAACTAAATTTAATTTGAATATGAGATAAAATTTGGAATATGCCCAAATTTAAAATTGATGTAAATGGATTTTTATATCATTTGATTTAATGCTAATCATTTCAAACCCACCAAGAATCTTAAATTAAAATTTAAAAAGTTAAGATATTTTGATTCAAATCTTATCAAAATCTTTTAGAAAGACAAAATTTTAGTAGGAAATCCAAATTAAATTAGAAATTTGAGTCCATCTTGGCCTCTATAAATAGGGCTCACCACACACATCTATCTCATTCTCATCTTCCACTTCTACTCTATTCTCCTCTTTCTTTTTTTCCCTTTTTTTTTCTCCTTTCTTTTTCTCCTTTCTTTTCTTCTTCTTTTCTTTTTTTTTTTTTAAAAAATCTTTTTTGTTTCATTCTTTTTCTCCTTTATTTTCTTCTTCTTATTCTTCTTCTTCTTTTTATTTATTTTATTTTTTGTTTCATTTTTTAATTTTTTAATATTTTTTGTTTCATTTTTTTGTTTCTTTTCTTTTTCCCCCCTTTTCTTAATCTTTTTTGTTTCATTTTTTCTTGCAGTAATGCCTCGATACGTAACCATCTCCTTGACACACATAGGGACGACTCCTGAAAGATCTAAATAAACCCTATTATACCACCACTTCTCGATTAATATGAGGATGACTCAAGAAAGGTCTAACAACCTTCATTTGATCAACATAGTGATGACCTTGGAAAGGTCTACCCTATTATATCACCACTTCTCGATCAACATGGGGATGATCTCAGAAAGGTCTAAGAAATTCTATTTGATCATTATAGGAATGACCCCAGAAAGGTCTATCCTATTATATCGCCACTTTTCGATCAACATGGGGATGACCCCGGAATGTAGCTTTGCTTAGGTTGGTAATACATAGTTACTTATATTTGATAGGTAGAATATTACTATAATTCATATTTGATTTAAATTTCAATTTTGTTTCTATACTTCTACTATCTCACTTATATTTAGGATGTTCAAAACATTGATTTTAGTATTTTCTATACTTCTACTATCTCACCATCGGGAGAAACTTGTTTCGTGGAATTTGAACTTTGTATTTGTATCAATTTCAGTATAACAAGTACAATCTCTAACATAATAGTTCTTTGATGCGTTCAAAATAAACTTTAATATTTAAATTGGCACTACAAGAAAAAGAGGCTCTTTCGACATGTAAATTCGTCATCGGGAGATAAAGTAACAGAAGGCTAATGAAGAATTCTAGGAGCAAGAGATATATCTAGACAAAACGAGATCTTCTGTGAGTGATACTTCAGGTTAATATATTTTGGAATATATTTAGTTGACTGAAATACATCCTAACTGTTTTAAATTTTTTATTCCTTAGATAGTGGCTCAGTATCCACTCGGAGGAAATGAAAGCATTCGCGGAACATCGAGTTGGAAAAATACGTCAAAAAACACGGGAGAATTCCAATTGTGATAAATGAGGGGGAGACGAAGCCAATTTCTCAACATTCGGTACGATTTAATAATGTGATTGGTGTCGTCGTCAGATCTGCATTTCCAGTACGATGTCAAACTTTTCCTGAGGTTCCAAACGAGTTTATAGAATTGGCTAAGAGTCAATTGTTGGTAAGTTATAAGTTTATTCTTTTAGAGTCAATTGTAGGCTAATAACCATGAACAACATATATACTAATTCTTCATTTATTCTTTAGTAGCCTCATTTTGTGTTTAATTTATCGAGTCAACCACTTAATCATTTTATAGAACATCAAATGCAAAACTTCTTCAAAGAATTCAGAGCATATTTGCACAGACATTATAGGAAATGTGGCAATCCTGAGCAAGCACATGCCAACTTGCCTAGCTAGCTTAAGAATAGATCAGAAAATTGATATTTTTAGTGTGACCGATTCGAGAGTGAAGTGTTTCAAGTTGGAATAATTTAGGGCATGTATCATTTACTTCATTTACTATTATAGAATATCTTTTTATTTTTTTTGTTCGAATGTAAGAAACTCAAAGACGAATAGGAAGAATAGAGAGAAATTATTGTTCGACCACGTAGGCGGGTCGAAGTCGTTCCTGCAAATACAATTAGAGCTGCAGGCAAAGGAAGATCGAGAAATAAGATGTGTTGATCTATTTAGAGAAACACACTTTAAAGGTGACAAGTTCGTGAATCAGGCAACTGAAAATGCACATGTAACCATTTTTGTTTTACTTTCGTCTTGTTTTTCATTTCTAACTTCAGTCACTCATACTTACACATTTAATTAATATGTCCAGAATCAAACGTTAGAATTACAATCCAACCCCACTCCAGAAGGTTCCCAATCACTAACAGGGGATGAAATTTGTGAGACGGTTTTGGGTAGATGACCCGGATATTCAAAAGGCCTAGGTTGGGGCCTAAACCTAAGTCAAGAAGGGGTAGTAGCTCATCGAGTTCATCATGTACTCAAGGAACGGATAGGGAGGTGAGGGAATTGAGACCCAATTTCGAACAATCTCAGTCAAGGATTAAGGAACTTGAAGACGATCAAAAAATTAATGAGAGATGATCATGCAAGACAAATGAAATAAATGAAAAAAATGATCGAAGACATGATACGATCACAGAGAGGAGGGCCATCGAATTAGGTATGATTACTTCATTATTTAGTTGTCTAATATGCTGCTATCCTGCAGTTATGGTAACCAAACAACTGAATTTTGATGTGTTTTTTGTCGTTATTATGCATTTGTCTATTAGAGTCGGGAATGTCGAGGGAAAGTTTGAGTTTTTTGTGTGTTCGTTCTTGTTTATGAAGTTTGAATGATGTGGGGGTGGGTAGAGTTTGATTATACTCGCTTTTCCCGTTTTTCCGTTGAACTTGGAGCTTTTATGTGTTTATAGATGTTTATGAATGTTTGAACATGTTGTGATGGGTGGGTCAAGTTTGGTTAGATTTTTTTGGGGGGAAAGTTTGTGTTTTTTATTTGTTCGTTCTTGTTTATGAAGTTTGAATGTTGTGGGGGTGGGTAGAGTTCAATTATAATTGTTTTGGAGTTGAACTTGTAGGTTTTTTTTTGTGTGTTTTTATGTTTATGAGTGTCGAGAATGTTTTGGGAGGTGGGTGGGTGGGTTGGTAGAGTTTGGTTATACTTGTTTTGCTCGTTTTGCCGTTGAACTTGGAGCTTTTGTGTGTTTATGGATGTTTATGAATGTTTGAACATGTTCTGGGGGTGGTTCAAGTTTGGTTTAGATTGTTTTGGGGGGAAAGTTTGAGTTTTTTGTATGTTCGTTGATGTTTATGAAGTTTAAATGTTGTGAGGGTTAGTAGAGTTCGATTACAATCGTTTTGGAGTTGAACTTGTAGGTTTTTGTGTGTTTTCTTATGTTTATGAGCGTCAGAAATGTCGTGGGGGGTGGGTAGAGTTTGGTTATACTCATTTTGTCGTTGAACTTAGAGCTTTTGTGTGTCTATAGATGTTGATGAATGTTTGAGCATGTTGTGGGGGGTGGGTCAAGTTTGGTTTTGATTGTTTTGGAGAGGAGGGGGAGGGGAGGGGCAAAAAGTTTGATTTTCTTGTGTGTTCGTTGATGTTTTTTGAATGTTGTGGGTAAAGGAACTTTTATACAAGAGTACCTCTGAATGAAAACGGATCTTTCCAAAGACATTGTGATAGAATTACCACATTTACATTTAAAAAAGATAGATATGCATCATACTATAAAATTACCGGCATGCTTAGAACAAATAACAACAAAGAGAAGAGATACTTATCAGTTGAAGAACTTTTCTTCACAGAAAATCTCGCTCTCTCCAATGGAACGACTCTTCTTGCTCTCGCTGGAATGTCAAACCAATTGTTCACTAACACTCGGTCGTCTACTCACGAACGGTCTCCACACGAACAGAGGAATTGGGGACGACACCACCACTTGGAACCCTCGGTATTCTCGGTGTGAGAATCCAAAGAGTGGGCTCTATTGGGATTTGGTAAAGGGGAGGAGAAATGAAGATCGTATACAATGATCAAACAAGTGGGAGAAGGCTGAGTCTATCGTATAAACAAAATGCTTGATCATTTAGGTGAAGTATACGATCGTGTAGAAAAAAGCTAGCGATCGTCTATACGATCGTTTAGTAAATGCTCGACACTATACGATCATTTAATAAAACGTAGGCGATCGTTTAGAAAGAAACGCACGCGCGTATGTGCTCGTGCAATAAATTCGAGCTGTTGTATAGTGTCTAAGTTTACTCAGCGATAGGCAACATACAATTCGTGAGCAAATTATGTGATCTCTTGCAAAATGAAAACGATTTTCATTTTATTCTTCAATTACGAAAACTGAATTAAACCTCCTATTAACGCACGGTTACAGAGAAAATGGCGTGCACAATTATCCCATAATTGTCAAATTAAAATAATAAATATAATCATATTATATTCATTAACCTATAGTTTAATATATCATATATAAACCACATTGTTTTCTCCTCCACTAGATATAAATCATATTTATATCCATTTTCCTCCAACTAATGTATCTCATACATAAAGTCAATCATATTATATATAATTAACCAGTTCAATCATATCATATATAATTGAACTCACTCTTATCAATTTGAATATTTCAAACTGACTAAAAACTGATTCTCAACTTGAATCCATTGAGCTACCAAGGGGACCTTATGAACCTATGGCTCGAAACTCCAACAGTATGTGAATAGTTGATAAAACTCTTTAGCCATGAGATCCACCATACATTAACTGTTAGGCATTCCACTAAAGATTGTTGGGATTGATGCCCTAAAGTCTCGAGTCCTATAGTTTGTAAACAGTTCGTACGAACGCTTGTGTTGTTAATATATGATATTTACTTCACATCTTGTTTTTTGCTCAATTGCTTATTTTATTTGCTTTATTACAAACCAATAAAATTAAATCACTGGTTATATGTATGTGACTCAAGCATGTATGTGGTGACATACAAGTGGATCATGTCTTGAGTGATAACCAAATTGTCTGTAGTATATGGGTATATGTGGGAAACCTTATTCTGGTGGAATGGTCACAAGTGTTGTGACTTGTCACAGATGGTTTGATCCTGATTATTCATGTTGAGGACATGCGAGCGAGGGCGTCGTATACAAAGAGTTTGTATAAGACCTGACCACGAAGTGTTAACGTCTCGTTATATAACACCGTTCATGATAGAGACTTCACTTCACAAGGATGATCATAGGCAACATGACCTCAATTCTGAGTGAGTTGGGAACTCCTGCCATTGAGGGCAGTCCTTTGATTTTTATGGGTGCGAGTGGCTAGGTCGCCAATTCAAACCTACCATTCTGGGGATTCGTCTGATTTGAGAGTTGGAAACTCAACTACACAAGATGGAATTCAATCCTTCCCCGAGGCAAGGGTAAGTAGATATATAGCTCTCTTAAGGGCTGATTCCGGGGCTTGAACGATGTGGCGCCACACATCTTCTTTTGGCCCGAGAGGTATTCACACATAGTTGGACTATGTTGTATTGTTCATTAGAGAAATCAGTGGTACTTAAGGAGTGAGATGTAACTACAGGGGCAAAACGGTAATTTGGCCCAGTTGTACTTACGAGCATCTGTGAAAGGTCATCGTACTCATGATTGGTTATATCCGATGGACACAAAAATATATTTGTGGTAAGAAGAGTTCAACTGTTGGTCTTTAGTGGAATGTCTGATAGTTAACGAATGGTGGATCTCGTGGCTAAAGAGTTTAATCAACTATTCACGGACTGTTGGAACTTCGAGCCACAGGTCCATTAGGTCCCCTAGGTAGCTTGGATAAAGTAGAGAATCGGTGTTAGGGTTAATTTGAAATGTTTATATATGATATAATTGGACTAGTTAATTATATATGATATAATTAGCTAAATGTATGAGATACATTATTTTGGAGGAAATTAGATATAAATATGATTTATATCAAGAAGAGGAGAAAATATTATAGTAGATATGTGATATCAAACTATAGGATAAAAATATAATATGACTATATTTATTAATATTTTAATTGGTTAATTATATGATAATTAATCCAAAAATCACGTTCGGACATGCGCGAGTGGGGTAGTGTCTGTTATTGTAACCAATGAATTAAAATGAAATTTGGTTTCATTTTGAATAGTTCGTCCAAAAAGAAAAAGAGAGAGCGCGCTGATGAATTGTAATCGATCGCTTAAGTAAACCGAGAGCTTATACAATAGTCGCTTTGCGCCTAAACAATCGTCCACCTCACATCTAAACGATCCCACATTAGTTCCTACATGATTGGATAGCTTCCCTAAATGATCGTATTGTGTGTCGAGTTTGCTAAACGATCGTATATCATTTCTTAAACGATCGTTTAGTATAACCTACACGATCGTGTAGTTTCTCCTAAACAATAAGCATCGTACTATACGATAGCATCTTTTTTCCCTCCCACTTACTTATCGCCTACACGATCTATTCTTCCTCCTTCCTCTACCAGATTCACCAAAGACCACGCTTTGGGTTCTCATTCCGAGAATACCTGGGGCTCTTTTCTGGTGGTGTTGTCCCTGCGGCGTTCGTGTTCGTGCAGTTGTTCGGGTGTTGGTTGATCGAGTAGAGATTTCCGCTACATTGAGTTCTGAAGTTTGAAGACGGGTATGGCAACTTTCTCCCTCGTTTATTTTTGTTCAAAGCATGCCTTTAATTGACTGTTAGTTTGCATAACTGTGCGTTTGAATGTATAATGTGTATTTTGGCCACAGTGAGATTGGAGCGATCCAAACGTGCTCATGGAACTCTTCGATAAGAGATCCTTCATTTGGTATTAGAGCCAGGTTCTGATACTCCGATTTTATATGTTTCAACAAAATGACATTTACGTTCATGGTGGGTGCGTTTCTATGGTTAAATTTGCTACGGATGTGCGGGATTAATGGATGTTTTCGTGGATGATAGCCTCGGTTTGATTTACATCTTTTTACATTTGCAGTTATTTGTAAAGGCCCCTGTGTTTTTGGGCATTAATAATTGTTATCGATTCTGTATTCAAAGTTTGTTTGAAGTTTTGAGTTGTTCGAAGAAGAAGATCGGTGCAAGGGTTGCGGTTCATCGAGGAAGGAGACGATCTAGGGTTGATCGCATCGTGCAGAAGATGTGGTACGCGATCGTTTTTGATCGCATCGTAAAGACGATGAGTACGAGATCAGTGTTTAACGCATCAGTTAAATGATGGGGTATGCGATCAAAAGTTGATCGTATCGTATTGATGATCGGATATGCGATCGCAGAGTATCGCGTTGTGTGGACGATGAGATGCTCGCGTAGTGTTTAACGTGCGCGCGCACTTGACGATCGTTTAGGTCAGCAAGCTTCATCACTTAGTAACTGACTAAACGATCGATTAGTAATGCAAGGTAAATCATTTACCTGTCGTCGCGCTAATCGATCGCATAGACGATCAGGCTTCGTAGCCTTGTCGTCGTCTACGCGATCGTTTAATTATGCTTCTATCGTTTAGTGCATGCTGGACGATCGTCTACCTAGAACTTTTACTACACGATGGAGTCCTTGTTGGGTTTGGTGTCCTAATTCTTCCGGAGTCTCGTTGTTTTGTAAAGATACACATTGTTCAATGAATAAAATAAGTGTTATTTAATTCTTGCATTTACTCATATCCAATAAACAAAGCTCCTTGGTTATCTTATGCGAACTTAAGCATGTATATGTGATATACAAGTAGATCATGCCTTAAGTGATAACCTAAATAGGTCTATAGTATAAGGATTAAGGTGGGATACCTAATCCTGGTGATACTACGAACACGACCCGCTTTGTAGAAGTTTGCAAGTGTTGTAAACTACTATAGATGATAGATCCCAACCATTCATGCGGAGACGTATGAGCAAGGTGTCCTATACAAAGAGTTTGTATAAGACCTGAACTACGAGATGACTAAACTCTGTATATAACACCGTTGAGATTAGAGACTTGCATCTCACTTAAACGACCATAGGTGACACGACCTCAATCTTGAGTGTTTTAGGAATTCATGCCTTTGAGGGCGGTCATTTGATTAGTATGGGTGAGAGTGGCCAGATTTCCAACTCAACATGCCTACCTTTTTGGAGACTTGTCTAATCTGGAAGCTGAGAACTCAATCCACAAGATGGAATTCACTCCTTTCCCGAAGTAGGGATAAGTAGAGAGATTGCTCCCTTAAGGGCTGATTCCGAGGCTTGAACATAGTGGCCATAACTTTTCTTTGGAAGAGAAGACTCAGTCATAGTAGGACTATGACTTATTTTCATTAGAGGGATCAGTGGTACTTAAGGAGACAGATGTAACTACAGGGGCATAACGGTTATTGGCTGAGCTGTAGTTACAAGCGATCTGTGAAGGGTTGTCGCATTGTTGATTGGTTAAGATGGACACATAATATATCTGTGGTAAGGAGAGTTCAGCTGTCGGTCTTTAGTGGAATAGCTAGCAGTTAACGGATGGTGGATCCCTTGACTAAAGAGTTTAGTCACTTATTCACGTATCGTTGGAACTTCGAGCTACAGGTCCATAAGGTCCCCTTGGTACCTCAATGAATTCAGTTGAGGATTAGTTCTTGGTGTTGATTTGAAATGTTCAAATTGATAAGAGGTAATTCGATTATATATGATATGATCGGTATGATGTATGAGATAAATCGAGTGGAGGATTAATGTAAATAAGATTTACATTAAGTACCATGGAATATAAAAAGAGTTATAGTTTATATGTTTCATGAAATGAAATATTAAAACTATAGGTTATAAATATAGTATGATAAATTGGTTAGCATTTATATTTATAATAACATTAATTATTGGATAATTAACTTTTTTTTTCTCTAATAACCAATTGAGTGGGAAGATATTGGTGGTTTCATGGTAACTGTAAGATGAAAAGAAAAAAAATATTTTCTTAATTTCAGTAAGTTTTGAGAAATTTATGATTTGAGATTTCCTCTCTCAGAAATATTCTCACGAAAGTTGTCATGTAAATAGGATTTACTAAGAGACAACTTGGATAAGGTAAACGATCGTGGAGTGTTAGTAGGCGACTGATACTTAGCTAAGCGATGAGCTAAACAATCGCAAAGCTTTTGCTAGATGATCGCTTAGCTTTTGCTAAACGATTGGGCATCGACCTATACGATAGGTTCTTCCTTCTCCCACTTTCTCAATCGTTTACACGATTGTTATTTCCTCCGTCCTCTACCTCAAACCAAGTCCATACAGAGCCAACCCTCTGGATTCTCACACCGAGAATACCAAGGTAGCCTTCTTGGTGGTGTCATACTCAACTCGATACTGTCGAGGTTCTGTGGAGGTCGTTCGTGCTGTTCGGGGTGCTCATGACCTAAGCAATCGCTGAATTCGATTGCACAGTGTTCGTGTAGTTTAGTGGTCGTGTTGGACGAGCGTTCGGGTATTGTTGTGTTCAAGCGTTCGTGATCAAGGAGCTTGGCGATGAGTCTACAAAAATGTATAGCTTTTGTCCTTGATTTTATGTATTTCATGCTGTAATTTCTGTAATTAATGCATAATCATATGTTTCTGTTTATGATTATAATTGTAAAGTTCATATATGATTGTAATTTGGAATGATATTTTCGCTGCTCATGGAAATCCTCGTGTTCGATTTCCTTCAATTGGTATCAGAGCCAGGTTGTTCTGATATTCCAAATTAAAATTCTGGTTTGAACTTCTTTTACACTCTTCGTGGGTTTTCTGCATTTATATTTAATTGTTAAGTGCATTTGTGGTTAGATTTGATGAATGTTTTCGGGTTTAATTGCCTTTAGTTAAAGCTTTCTTCAATTACAAAGTGTGAATTTGTAAGGGCCCTTGTGTTTCTGGGCGTAATTAACTTGCATTCAAGTCTGTAATTCAAAGAGTTTGAGTTTGTCGAGTCGTTCGTGATGAAGTTTCGAAGCATGGAGATGCGGTTCTCAATGAAGAAGAAGACCAAGAGTTGGTCGTATCGTGTAGTCTAAGGTAAACGATCGTGTAGTTTACTAAACAATCGTTTAGCTAATGCTAAGCAATGAGGTAAATTGTTTACTTTATTGCGTAGCGTTGGTTGCCCGATCGCGTAGACGTTGAAGGTAGACGGTCGTAGTACGAGCATGTGATGCTCATGGTTTAGTAAAAGGCGCGCTCTAGATGATCGTGTAGTTAGCAAGCCTCAACGCTTAGTTACTACCTATACAATCGTGCGGTATACAATACGAAGGCACTCGCTAAGCGATCGTGTAGGCGATTCTACTTTACCGCATCATAGTCACTTAGAAAATCGCGTAAAGTGTGTATTGTGCGGAGCGCGCTAAGCGATCGCGTACTTCAGGCTTCATCGCTTAGTAAAAGGTACATGATCGTGTAATATTTACTAAACGAACGTTTAGCTCTAAAAGTGTTGGTGAACAATAGAGCGAAGCGTTTGTTTTATCGTGTAGATGATCGCGGGGAGTTTAGTACACAATGGTTGGAGACGCGTTGCTTCGCTCAGACGGTTCAAGACCCGGTTCGCCTGTTTGAATCAGATACTCCTTGTTTTTTAAAAGGGTTTTAAAATTGGATTGAGATAGACCTAAGTTCAAATGGTTCTAAAGAGTATAGTAACCTAGATTAATCTTTTAAAATCGGTTTAATAGGATTAAATTGGTTGGCATAAAAGATTAAATTTGTTTTAAATTTATCTATAAGGGACCTTTTGTCTAAGGTGGGTTCTTGCTAGGCTTGGGTTCTTAACTTGACGGAAACGTAACACCCCTACCTGGGAAACTACCTAAAAAAGTGAATTAGATAGATTTTCAACAAGCATGCGACAATTTGGTCAAAGACTCCGTTAAAGAGTTAAATGGATGATGATCAAAAGTTATTTAATTATCCAAGGTAAAGGTTACTCTTGGGCAAACCTAAAAGTCATTTAGTTAAAATCCTTAGCCATGTTTTTTCTAAGTAAGCTAAACCCTAGGTTATAAAATACTTAGTGGAAGGAAGAGATGTATCTGATATGTCTATGATTCCATTCACGTTTCTCCCTATATGTTTATAATGTGAGATTCATGGTTGGCCTCATGGCGCCCTGGGAGCATTCTCCTTTGGATGGTGTTTGCATGAGTCAATATCAAGGTGGATGGAGAGAGTATTTATAGTAAGTGGGTAAAGGGTGTGTGTCAACACATCCTATGGTCTCTATCATTAGTTCACACTGTGAGATCATTCTGTACTCCCTCGTGGCGCCATGGAGCGCCCTCTTTCAGATGGGTTTTGTGCAATTGGTTAAGATCAAGGTGAACTCTAGAAATGGATAGGGTCACTTGAGGTTTTTCCCCAATCGAATTTTTTCCCTTCGAATTGGCTTTTTGGGGTAAATCTCTAGGGTCTAAAATGGCGGGTCACACTTATGGGAGATTGTTAAGTAAGTTAATGATCTTTTAGCCAAATCAATTATGGCTAGTCGTTATAGGAGCAAGAGTTGTTCTAGTATTAATGACTGGTTGAGAACTTCTCAATTCAGAGGAGGGTAATTGACCTCCCTTCGGCGGCTTTTGTCCTAAACCTTTGAAGCGTCATTGTGAAACTAGATATCACACGGGGTTCATATTAGTTTTACTAAAACCTTATTAGATGTTTTTTGTTTTACAATAGGTATCACACGACTACATACAGTGGAAAGAATCGCGTAAAACGTATTTCGTGGCAAATGACCTCAAATTTGTCATGGTTGAGGAGTGTCCTCAAGTCTCGACCCTTGATGCACCGCGAAGTGTTCGAAATGCATATGAGGTGTGGATGAAAGCTAATTCATTGGCCCAACTTCACATTTTGGCTAACATACCTGATGTTTTGACCAAAAGGGTTGAGCACGTGATCATTGCATGCAAGATCATGGACTCACTGCAAGATTTGTTTGAACTTCAGTTCTTACTTTTCGAACATAAAGGGATGGATGACGAAACCAATAGGGTCAGTGGTTCTTAAACCGATCCCACTACTCTCCAAAATAGGAGACAAGATAGTAAATCTGATTTATTGGTCTTGGATACGTGTTTGGTAGAGAATGATGATTTTGCCTGGATCTTAGATTCGGGTGCTACCAACCATGTCAGTTCCTCTTACCAAGAATTCAGTTCCTGGCAAACATTGCCACAAGGAGAGATGACTCTACGAGTCGGCACTGGTGAGATTGGTTTAGCTGTTGCTGTAGGCAAGCTGAAGTTATTTGTTGACAAGAAATGTTATCTGTTACTAGATAATGTTTTCATAGTTCCTCATATTAAGAGGAACTTAATCTCAGTTTCTTGTCTCATTGAACAAGGGTATACCATCTCTTTTTCTAAGGATAAAGTGTTTATTTTAAAAAATGGAATGGAGATTGGTTATGGTTCAATGGAAAGTAACTTATATGTATCAAGGCTGTTAGTCATAAAAGCCTTGTTTAACATTGAAATGTTCAGTACGGAAACAACAGCTAAAAGACCAAAGTTTTCTCCTAAGGAAAGCGCCCATCTTTGGCATCTAAGATTAGGTCACATCAACCTTAACAGGATTGAGAAGTTGGTGAAAAGTGGACTTCTAAAGAGTTTAGAAGAAAACGCCTTGCTGGTATGTGAATCATGCCTTGAATACAAGATGACCAAAAGGTTATAGAGCCAAGGAAACCTTGGAGCTTGTACATTCAAACCTTAGTGGTCCGATGAATGTTAGAGCTCGGGATAGGTATGAATATTTCATCTTTTTCATAGATAATTATTCAAGATTCGGGTATCTCTACCTAATGCAACGTAAGTCTGAAGTCCTTGTCAAGTTCAAAGAGTATAAGGTTAAAATTGAAAACTTGCTAGGTAAGAAGATAAAAACACTACAATCTAATCGTGGTGGATAGTATATGGACCTCCAATTCTAGAACTATTTGATAGAACATGGGATTATATCCCCTCTTGGCCCCTGGTACACCTCAGTAGAATGGTGTATTAGAAATGAGAAATAGAACCTTGTTGGACATGGTTCGGTCTATGATGAGTTATACTCATCTTCCATACTCGTTTTGGGGTTTTGCAGTAGAGACTGTATGTTATATCCTAAACAATGTTCCCTCGAAATGTGTTTCTGAAACATCTTTTAAGTTGTGTAGAGATCGTAAAGGTAGTTTACGCCACTTTAGGACTTGGGGCTGTCTGGCACATTGCTGGTGACTAACCCAAAGAAGTTGGTACCGCGTTAGAAAGTTTGCCTCTTTGTAGGCTACCCCAAATAAACGAGAGGTGGATACTTCTATGATCCGAGTGAGAACAAAGTGTTTGTTTTTATAAATTCTATCTTCTTGGAAGAAGAACACATTCGGGATCGTAAGCCACGGAGTAAGCTCGTTTTACGTGATATTTCTAGTGAGAGTGAGATTGTTGAGGGTTCAACAAGAGTTATTGAACAGACCGATAGATCAACAAGGGTTGTTGAGGTCGGAACATTTAGTCAACCAGCTCAAGAGTTGAGACTGCCTCGACATAGTGAGAGGGTTATGAACCCACCGGATCACTACATGGGTTTGACTGAAGCCCAAAACGTCATTTCGAATGATGAGGTCGAGGATTCGTTGTCTTTTAAGAAAGCAATGGAGGATGTTGACAAAGATGAATGGGTTAAAGCCATGAACTAGAAAATGGAGTCTATATACTTCAATAACTTCTAGGAACTTATTGATCCACCTGATGGGGTAAGACCTATTGGGTGTAAGTGGATCTATAAGCGAAAGAGAGGTGTAGATGGAAAGGTGCAAACCTTTAAGGCTAGACTCATGGTAAAGGGTTATACCCAGGTCGAGGGAGTTGGCTATGGGGAAACTTTCTCACCTGTTGTCATGCTTAAGTCTATCAGGATTCTTCTGTCCATAGCCACATTTTATGATTATGAAATATGGCAAATGGACGTCAAGACTGCCTTTCTTAATGGTAATCTTGAGGAGACCATCTATATGACTAAATTAGAGGGGTTTATAGTTCCAGTTTAAGAGCAAAGAGTTTGCAAGCTTAATAGGTCCATTTATGTGCTGAAACAAGCATCTAGATCATGGAACATCAGATTTGACACTGCGGTCAAGTCATTTGGCTTTGATCAGATCGTTGATGAGTCTTGTGTCTACAAGTAGATCATCAACAGCTCAGTAGCTTTCCTGGTACTGTATGTGAATGATATCCTACTCATTGGGAATGATGTAGGGTATCTGATTGACATTAAGAAATGGCTAGCTGCCCAGTTCCAAATGAAAGATTGGGGTGAGGCACGATATGTTCTAGAAATCCAGATCATTCAGGATCATAAGAATAAACGATTAGCCATGTCTCAGGCATCGTACATAGATCAAATGTTGATCAGGTATAGGATGCAGGATTTCAAGAGGGGTTTGTTACTCTTCATGCATGAAATCATTTTGTTTAAGGATCAATGTCCTAAGACACCTCAAGAAGTTGAGGAGATGAGACAAATTCCTTATGCTTCAACTGTAGGAAGCTTAATGTATGCAATGTTGTGTACCAGACCCGACATTTTCTATGCAGTAGGGATTTTTAGTCGGTATCAGTCCAATCTAGGATTTGATCACTGGACGGAGGTCAAGACGATCCTCAAGTATCTTCGAAGAACGAGGCACTACATGCTTGTGTATGAAGATAAGGATCTGATCCTTACTGGATACACGGACTCTGACTTTCAGATCGATAGAGATTCTCGCAAATCGACATCGGGGTCAGTTTTCACTTTAAGTGGAGGGGCTGTAGTATGGCGAAGCATCAAGCAAGGATGCATCACGGACTCCACTATAGAAGCCGAAT
Organism: Benincasa hispida; assembly: GCF_027475165.1. NCBI lineage: Eukaryota > Viridiplantae > Streptophyta > Magnoliopsida > Cucurbitales > Cucurbitaceae > Benincasa > Benincasa hispida. The sequence continues at coordinate 58,379,313 of NC_143482.1, forward strand.
ACGTAGCCGTTTGTGAAGCAGCTAAGAAGGCTGTTTGGCTGAGGAAATTTCTTTCAAATTTAAAAATTGTTCCAAATATGGATTTGCCTATCACTTTTTATTGTGATAACAACGGGGCTATGGAAAATTCAAAGGAGCCTCGGAGTTATCGTCGGGGTATGCACATAGAGCGGAAATACCATTTGATCAGGGAGATTGTGTATTGTGGTGATGTGATAGTCACGAAGATCGCATTAGAGCATAATGTTGTTGTTCCATTAACAAAGGCTCTCACGGCGAAAGTGTTCGAGGGTAACCTGGAGAGTCTGGGTCTACAGGACATGCAACATCTTTTCTAGGGCAAGTGGAAGATGATACTGGGGAATGCCCTACTTTATTGTATATTGTACATATTTTATATTGTATTGTACATTAGTCTCCCGAGGCATTAGAAAAGTGGGAGATTGTTGGGATTGGTGTCATAATTCTCTCGGAGTCTCGTTGTTTGTAATGATACACATTGTTTTATGAATAAAATAACTTTTATTTCATTCTGGCATTTACTCATATCCAATAAAAAAAAGCTCCATGATTATCTTATGTAAACTTAAGCATGTATATGTGATATACAAATGGATCATGACTTAAGTGATTACCTAAACAAGTCTGTAGTATAAGGATTAAGGTGGGATACATGATCCTGGTAACACTACGGATACAACCTACTTTGTAGAGGTTTGCAAGTATTGTAAACTACTACAAAAGCAGATCCTGACCATTCATGTAGAGACGTACGAGCGGGGGTGTCCTATACAAAGAGTTTGTATAAGACCGGACCACAAGATGATTAGACTCTGTATATAACATAATTGATACTAGAGACTTACATCTCACCTAAACGACCATAGGTGCACGACCTCAATCTTAAGTGTTTTGGAAACTTCTGCCTTTGAGGGCGGTCCTTTAATTAGTATGGGTGAGAGTAGCCAGATTGCCAATTCAACATGCCTACCTTTTTGGAGACTTGTCTAATCTGGGAACTAGGAACTCAATACACAAGATAGAATTCACTCCTTTCTCGAAGTAGGGATAAATAGAGATATTGCTCCCGTAAGGGCTGATTCCGGGGCTTGAACATAGTGGCCACAACTTCTCTTTGGAAGAGAGGACTCAGTCATAGTAGGACTATGACTTATATTCATTAGAGGGATCAGTGGTACTTAAGAAGTTAGATGTAACTACAGAAGCATAACGGTTATTGGCCGAGTTGTAGTTACGAGCGATCTGTGAAGGGTTAATGTATTGTTGATTAGTTAAGATGGACACATAATATATCTGTGGTAAGAAGAGTTCAGATATCGGTCTTTAGTGGAGTGTCTGGCAGTTAACGAATGGTAGATCCCGTGTCTGAAGAGTTTAATCAGTTATTCACATACCGTTGGAGCTTCGAGCTATAGGTCCATAAGATCCCCTTGGTAGCTCAATGGATTCAGTTGAGGATCAGTTCTTGGTATTGATTTTAAATGTTCAAATTGACAAGAGGTAGTTCGCTTATATATGATATGATCGGTATGGTGTATGAGATACATCAAATGGAGGATTAATGTAAAAAGAGCTATGGAATAGAAAAAGAGCTATGGTTTATATGTTTCATGAAATGAAATATTAAAACTAAAGATTATAAATATAGTATGATAAATTTGTTATCATTTATATTTATGATAATATTAATTATTGGATAATTAACTCTTTTTCTCTAATAACCAATTGAGTGGGAGGTTATTGGTGGTTTCATGATAACCGTGAGATAAAAAGGAAAAATGTATTTCCTAATTTTAGTAAGTTTTGAGAAATTTGTGATTTGAGATTTTCTCTCTCAGAAATATTCTCACGGAAGTTGTCATGTAAATAGGATTTGCTAAGTGACAGCTTTGATAAGGTAAACGATCGTGGAATGTTAGTAGGCAACTGATACTTAGCCAATTGATGAGCTAAACGATCACATAGCTTCTGCTAGATGATCGCTTAGCTTTTACTAAACGATTGGGCATTGACCTATACGATAGGTTCTACCTTCTCCCACTTGCTCAATCGTTTACATGATTGTTGTTTCCTCTATCTTCTACCTCAAACCAAGTCCACACAGAGCCCACCCTCTGGATTTTCACACCGAGAATACCAAGGCAACCTTTTTTGTGGTGTCATACTCAACTCGACACTGTGAGGTTCTGTGGAGGCCATTTGTGTTGTTCGGGGTGTTCGCGACTGAAGCGATCGCTGAGTTCGAGTGCGCAGTGTTTGTGAAGTGTAGTGGTCATGTTGGACGAGCGTCCGGGTGTTGCTATGTTCGAGCATTCGTGATCAGAGAGCTTGGCGATGAGTTTACAAAAGTGTGTAGCGTTTGTCCTTGATCTTATGTATTTCATGCAGTAATTTCTGTAATTAATGCATAACCATATGTTTCTGTTTATGACTGTAATTGTAAAGTTCATATATGATTGTAATTTGAGATCTTTCCGCTAATCATGGAAATCCTCGTGTTCGATTTCCTTCACAAGAATATGTAGACATCAAAGAGATGGTTGTGATATTCCTCTCTTGCACATAATGTCAAGAATTCAGTTCTTAGGGCAGTCTTACAACTTCACACTGTTTTGTTGAAAAAAACTAGAATCGACCACAAATACATGCACCAATGGAAGATGGAAGTGGTTTCAGGTACAAAAAGTACTCAGTTTTTTTATATGGATACGTCATAATTATGCATGCAACGATAGATTTTCTTAAATTCATTCAGATCACTTGAGAGAAACATAATTGTCTAGGTGCATTAGATGGCACATACATTAAAGTGAATGTTAGTGTCGTCGATCGACCTCAATATAGGACGAGAAAGGGAGAGATTGCCATAAACGTTCTTGCGGTGTGTGATCAAAATGAGGAGTTCGTCTTCGTTTTGCTAGGGTGGGAAGGGCCTGCAGCCGATTCGAGGGTTCTTAGGGATGCGGTTTCGTGACCATACGGATTGAGGGTTCCAAAGGGTATTATAATAACCGTATACGTTATTTAAACATGCGTACATGACACAACACATGTGCATGACATTTCAAAATGTGTACAGGATACTATTACCTATGTGATGCTAGATACCCCAATGCTGAAGGATTCTTGGCATCATACAGAGGTGAATGATACCATCTTTCCGATTGGCGTGGAGCAGGAAACGCACCGACAACTGCAAGAGAATTTTTCAACACGAAACATTCTTAAGCAAGGAATGTTATCGAGCAAGCATTTGGGTTGTTAAAGGGGTGGTGGGCTATTCTTAGGGGAAAATCATTCTACCCAAAACAAGTCCAATGTCGAACAATAACTCCATGTTGCCTTTATTCATAACTTGATCACAAGGGAGATGGGAATCGGTGCAATGCTTGACGTGCCCGATGAGGAGAATTCTGCATTAGTTGGTCTTGATGGGGATCATATTGAATTTGTTGAATCATCGAAGGAATGGACTAAGTTTAAGGATGACTTGGTGGTCAAAATGTTTACTCAATGGCAGAGAGCTTGATTATTCGATGTTCATTGTTTACTTTTCTTTTACTACTGAATGGAATTTAATTATAGAACATTCCAAGTATGTTGTGAAAATGTTTTGTGCCAAGACTCTGTGTGAATAAGTTAAATTGGAACATATAATTTCAGCAGTTTATCCTTCGTTTGTGTATGTGTTTAATTTATAGCATCTTTTCATTCTACAAACATATACATGCAGCATAATGACAGGTAATGGTAAGAGGTCTAAACACGTATGATCGAAGGTGGAGGACGCTAAGTTGGTGGATGCCCTATTGTATTTTGTGGAGACTGGTTGGAGGTTCGACGATGGGACGTTTCGACCGGGATACCTACAACACTTGGAGTGAATTTTACATGAGAAAGTGCCTGGGTGCGCACTGAATCAGAACACCATTAAGTGCAAGGTGAGGAGTCTAAAGAAACAATACAATGCAGTATCAGAGATGTTAAGTTAGTCGGGGTTCGACTGGAACTAGGAGTTCAAATGTGTCTAGGTCGAAAGGGAGATTTTCGATCTTTGGGTTCGGGTAAGATTCTAGAAAGAAAAATGTATGGGTATGTGTTATAATATAAATATTAATAATGTGTATGTAAATCAATGTAGAGTTATCCCAATGCAAAGGCGATGTGGAACAAGTCATTCCCCTATTACGATGATCTCTCCCCTTATTTGGGAAAGACAGAGCAGTAGGACAATCAAGTAAGGACCCATACGTGATGGCGACGAATGCATTCAGAGTGTTTGAAGATGAGATTCGACTTGGATCACAGAAGTGTCACACACCTAAAGTTCGCCAAACATAATCACCATTAAATCAAGGTAGAATAGATGAAGAGCTAGCAGAGCAAGCTACAAGTAGAGCAGTGTACCTGTCGAGTCATCTCGAGGCAGCAAGAGGAAGAGGCCATCATTCCAAGCTGAAATGATTGACATCATGAGATCGATTGTTGAAATGTAGAACACACACATGAAGGAAATCGAACATGAGGATTTCTATAAGCAGCGGAAGGATCGTTCCAAATTTCAATCGTATATGAACATTAACAATTACAATCAAGAAACGGAAACAATAGGCTATGTGCAAGAACTGAAATTACATCATGCTCTACTAAATGATCAAGGGAAAGAGCATCCATAATTTTGAAGACTCATCTTCAATCTCCCTTGATCACGAACGCTCGTTCACAGTAATACTGCAATGCTTGAATGCTCGTACACCATGACCACTACGATCACAACGAACTCGAACACCACGATCTCCAAGATCACGAACACCGTGGACACCACACGAACACCACGAACGACCTCCAAAAAACCTCGACTGTGTCGAGTTGAGTATGATATCACCACAAAGGTTACCTTAGTATTCTCGGTGTGAGAATCTAAAAGTGTGGACTTGGTTAGAGGATGAGACCAGAGGATGACAATCGTGTAAACGATTAAGCAAGTGGGAGATGTCAAAGTATATTGTATAGACGATGCCCAATCGTTTAACAAAAGTTATGCGATCGTTTAGCAAAAGCTATGCGATCATTTAGCACATCAACCAGCTGAGTGTCTACCATATAGAAACATTCCACGATTATCTAGTCTCTACAAGCTGTCGTTTAGTAAATCGTATTTACTTGACAATCTTTCCATGAGTAATTTCTCAGAATGGAAATCTCAAAGCAACAACTTCTAAAATTAGGAAAATATTTTTCCTTTTTATCTCACGGTTACCATGAAACCACCAATAACCTCCCACTTAATTGGTTATTAGAGAAAAAGAGATAATTATCCAATAATTAATATTATTATAAATATACATGATAACCAACTTACCATAGTATACTTATAACCTATAGTTTTAATATTTCATCTCATGAAACATATAAACCATATTTCTTTTTCTATTTCATGGTCCTTAATGTAAATCTCATTTATATTAATCCTTCACTTGATGTATATCATATATCATATCGATCATATCATATATAATCGAATTACCTCTTGTCAATTTGAACATTTTAAATCAACACCAAGAACTAATTCTCAACTTGAATCCATTGAGCTACCAAGGGGACCTTATGGACCTGTAACTCAAAGCTCCAACGGTACGTGAATAACTAACTAAACTCTTTAGTCACGGGATCATCATCTGTTAACTGTTAGGCACTCCACTAAAGACCGATAGCTGAACTCTCCTTACTACAGATATATTATGTGTCTATCTTAATTAATCAACGGTGCGATAACCTTTCACAGATCGCTCATAAGGACAACTCGGCCAATAACTATTATTCCCTTGTAGTTACATCTAACTCCTTAAGTACCACTGATCCCTCTAATGAACATAAGTCATAATCCTACTATGACTGAGTCCTCTTTTCCAAAGAGAAGCTATGGCCACTATGTTCAAACCCCGGAATCAGCCTTTAAGGGAGCAATCTATCTACTCACCCTTGCTTCGGGGAAGGAGTGAATTCCATCTTGTGTAACTGAGTTCCCAATTCCTAAATCAGACAAATCCCCAAAAAGGTAGGCATGTTGAGTTGACAATCTGGCCACTCGCACCCATACTAATCAAAGGACCGCCCTCAAAGGCAGGAGTTCCCAAAACACTCAGGATTGAGGTCATGTCACCTATGGTCGTTTAGGTGAGATGCAAGTTTCCAGTATCAATGACGTTATATATAGAGACTAGTCATCTCATGGTCTGGTCTTATATAAACTCTTTGTATAGGACACCCCCGCTCACATGTCTCCACATGAATGGTCAGGATCTACAATTTGTAGTAGTTCACAACACTTGCAAACCTCTACAAAGCGGGCTATATCCGTAGTGTCACAAGGATCAGGTATCCCACCTTAATCCTTATACTACAGATCTATTTAGGTTATCACTTAAGGCATGATCCACTTGTATATCTCATATACATGCTTAAGTTTACATACGATAACCATGGAGGTTTGTTTATTGGATATGAGTAAATGTCAGAATGAAATAACTCTTATTTTATTCATAACAATGTGTATATATTACAAACAATGAGACTTCGGGAGAATTAGGATACCAATCTTAACAACACATGGGTAGACTTGCATCGTGGCAGAAGGAGAAGTATGAGCTGGAGTTCAGGCGTCGAAAGGAAGTAGTAAATGCCATATACAACATTGATGTCCTGGATGAGGATGATCAGGTCACCCTTATTGACCTTCTTGTCACAGACATTCAGAAGACAGATTGCTTCCTTGCAGTACCAGAACACGCATGGAAGAGATACTGCCTCCGTCTACTAGGAAGAAACATGTAGACTTACCACTGTATTTAAACCAATACCCCTGTATTTTGTTTATAGCTCTTTTGGATAACAACAAATGGACAATGGACTCTCATGTCGAAAAGAATGGTAACTTTTGCATACATCATGACATGTAATTTTTATGTTTGTATTATTACACGGATATTACAAGTATCGAAAAGAACATATATTTTGTGAATTTTTTTTGGAAACGACCACATGTTCGGTCGGTTCATATTATTTTTTTGATCTTCTGAAAAATGTTACTGTACTGCATCACATTCTCACCATCATAATCAAATGAAAGGTAATTATCCTATGTACAATTTCAATTCCATATATACTATCCATATTATATAAAAAGCAACTGTATGATATGTGAAATGATAATGTTAAGTTAGCAAGATTCAATATACCAATTAATTGAGTAGCAATATGAAATGTATTTTGTTGCTATGTTTTATAGATTGAAGAGAATTAGAATCATTACAGTTTTTTAAAAGAATATATGAAAAATAATATATTATGTTCTACAAATTGAGAAAAAAAATTGAGATTGTCCAGTTTATGTCATAAATAATTTGAGAAAATAAGTATATATTTGAAATTTAATCAACAATAGAAAAACATAAAACTAAAAAAATAAAAGAACAAAATAAAAAAAAACAAAAAAATAAAACTAATCTCATTAACAAAAAATTGCATCAGATCCCCAACTCAACTCAGCACTATAAACATAAACAAAAATTACAACTCAACTCAATTCAAATTTACAAATAAATACAGACAATTTAACTCTTAATAATAGTTATCAACTCAATAACTCTCTAACTTTATCACCAAACGCTTATTGCCGTCTGCCTCTTGCGCTTTCCAACTGAATCCGCAGACACGCGAAAGCCTGTTAATGGACCGAGCAGCCAAGCTCTCAAAAGCCGTTTACCTGAATTCCAACAATCCCAAGCTAGCATGGCTTCTCTTCAAGCGAATCCTCTCTTCTCCTATTGCTACTTCCTCTTCCTTCTTCAAAACCTCTCTTCAATCTGTACCCATTATTGCCCGCATCCTCATCACTGCAAAAATGCACCCACAGATCGATCACCTTCACCAACTCCTCTTGTCGCAGAACCGGGATTTTGCTCATCCATCTGGCTTTGCACTCGTTCGAGTGTTGGCTGATTTGGGTCTCTTCGAAAACGCCATTTCTCAGTTTCGATCGCTTCGAGCCAGGTTCCCTCATGACCCTCCTCATATTTCTTTCTATAATCTTCTGTTTCGGTGTTCCTTGAAGGAGAGCCGTGTTGATTGTGTGATATGGCTATATAAGGATATGGTTGTTGCGAGAGTTAATCCACAGACTTATACTTTTAATCTGTTGATACGTGCGCTTTGTGAAATGGGGTACTTGGAGAATGCACGGGAAGTGTTTGATAAAATGTCTGAAAAAGGGTGTAAGCCTAATGAGTTTAGTCTTGGCATTTTGGTTCGTGGATATTGTAGAGGTGGGCTCCATTATCGAGGGATTGAACTTTTGGACGAGATGAGGAGCTCTGGTGTTCTTCCTAATAGAGTTGCGTACAATACTGTGATATCTTCTCTTTGTGGAGAGGGTCAGAATGGGGAGGCTGAGAAATTGGTGGAAAGGATGAGAGAAGTTGGTCTTTCTCCAGATATTGTAACTTTTAATTGTAGAATTGCAGCCCTCTGTAAATCTGGGCAAATTTTAGAAGCTTCGAGAATTTTTAGAGATATGCAAATAGATGATGAGTTGGGGTTACCGCAGCCTAATACTGTAACATATAATTTAATGCTACAAGGATTTTGTAATGAAGGAATGTTCGACGAATCTAGGGCTCTCTTTGATTCTATGAAAAAATCTGAAACTCTTTTGAGCTTGGAAAGCTATAACATATGGTTGTTAGGTTTGGTTAGAAGTGGAAAGCTCCTTGAAGCTCGTTTAATTATTAATGAGATGGCAGAAAAGAGTATAAATCCCAATCTTCACTCCTATAACATTTTGATACATGGACTTTGTAAAGTTGGAATGTTTTCTGATGCAAGATCTATAATAGGCCTAATGAGAGAGAGTGGTGTTGCTCCAGACATTGTAAGTTATAGTACCTTACTGCATGGATACTGCTGTAGAGGAAAGATACTTGAAGCCAACTATGTTCTTCGTGAAATGATACAGGTTGGTTGCTTTCCCAATATGTATACTTGTAACATCCTGCTTCACAGCCTGTGGAAAGAGGGGAGGGCATCAGAGGCAGAAGAGTTGCTACAAAAGATGAATGAAAGAGGATATGGCTTGGATAATGTAACTTGTAATACAATGATTAATGGCCTCTGTAAAACTGGGAATCTGGACAAAGCTATTGAAATAGTGAGTGGCATGTGGACACATGGCAGTGCTTCTCTTGGTAATCTAGGGAACTCTTTTATTGGTCTTTTTGATATTGGCAATACTGGGAAGAAGTGTTTGCCTGACTCTATCACATATGCAACCATAATAAGTGGGTTATGTAAGGTAGGGCGGGTTGATGAAGCAAAAAAGAAGCTTCTGGAGATGATTGGGAAAAAGCTATCTCCTGATTCACTAATATTTGATACTTTCATACATAGTTATTGTAAACAAGGGAAGTTGTCATCTGCTTTTAGAGTTCTCAAAGAAATGGAGAAAAAAGGTTGCAACAAGAGCCTTCAAACGTATAATTCACTGATCCAGGGTTTAGGTGGTAAAAATCAAATATTCGAAATATATGGATTGATGGATGAGATGAGAGAAAGAGGAATTTTTCCTAATGTTTACACTTATAATAACATTATTAGCTGCCTATCTGAAGGTGGAAAACTCAAAGATGCCACTTGTCTTTTGGATGAAATGCTGCAGAAGGGGATAGCTCCTAATATATATACATTTAGAATTTTAATTGGAGCTTTCTTCAAGGCTTGCGACTTTGGAGCCGCTCGAGAATTATTTGAGATAGCTTTAGGTCTAGTTGGCCATAAGGAATCCTTGTATAGTTTTATGTTCAATGAGCTACTAGCTGGAGGTGAAACATCCAAGGCTAAAGAGCTTTTTGAAGCTGCATTAAATAGATCTCTAGCCTTGAAAAATTTTCTTTATAGGGACCTGATTGAAAGGCTTTGCAAGGATGGAAAGTTAGATGATGCCAGTTTCATTCTTCATACGATGATGGACAAACAGTATAGTTTTGACCCTGCATCATTCATGCCAGTGATTGATGGATTGGGTAAAAGAGGGAACAAGCATGCAGCTGATGAATTTGCAGAAAGGATGATGGAAATGGCTTCAGAAACTGATATCAACCAACATGAGAATAAGAATACTCGAGGAAGATTGAATAATAATGATGAAAGCGATTGGCGCAAAATTGTTCACAGGTATAATTCTTTAAAAATATATTTGATGTGGTTCTTACTTATCTCCACTAGTTTTTCTGCTCTTTTAAATATTCGTTTGACAACATTGTCTATGTGACATTATTGAAATTTAACTCGTGTTATTCAATCATAATATATTTTAAGAAGAATATAAGAGAGTTGGTGGTAGTTAAAATTTTTTTTAAATACGTATCACTTATTTTGATCCAAATATTGAATGATTTCATCGATGGGACTTTTGGAACCATTTTCTTTACCCTGAAAATTCTTGCAATTGGTTTGTTCTAAGAGTCCACTAGTGTTTTTTTTTTCCTTTTTCTTGGAAAGGAAACATAACTTTTCATTGATAAAGTAAAAAGAGACTAATATCAAAAAATACATTAACCTTCAAGAGAATAGAGAAATTGAGAAAAACAAAAGAAGAAGAAATACTATCGAGATACAAAGAGGAGAAGACATCAAAAAGCAAACACTTAAAACCTAACAAACCACCTTTAGAAAGAAAATCAAAGCTAGAGAACACATTAACTTTAAAGCCATGGCCAACAGAAGACCAATGAGCATACGAGGTAAGAATTCCAATAAGTCCAAAAGTGTGAGGATCAAACTACAAAGCAAAGCTAATTCTCAACTGTCACGTCCAATCTTGCAACTACTAGGAAGAAATGCAACTTCTTAAGGTCAAAACAGTAAGGCTTAGTCACACAAATACAAGAACTCCACAATGATCCTTTAACACTCTGCATTAGCCGTCAGACCTATGAACATCTAGCTAAATGACGCATATTTTTAGTCAGTTTTTCTTTCCAACTGCAACACGTACAATAATCCTTTGAGGGTCTTTTAGTGTCAACCTTGAAATAGAGTGAAAGTCCTTTCGAGCACTCTAGTAGTAGATTGTAATTTCCAGTTATCAATTCAGTTGAACAAGGCCAAGGATAATAAAAATAATGAGGCTATACATTAAATTAGCTTCTTTTGTGTTGTCAATGAATATTCAATTCTGTTCTATATGTGTTATGTGCTTGGCTTGGACATGCACAACTTCAACAGAAACGATGGCAGTGGCATTGCACAGAAAACTCTTAAGCGTGTGTTGAAAGGGTGGGGTCAAGGAAGTATTTCAACTTCGCAGCCACAGAGATTTAGCACACATGATTATTGGGATGGTGACGCTTAAAGTTTTCAAGTTCTTGAGGGACAGGCAAACATGGAAACATGCTAAAATCTGCTGAGGATTCATATCTTCAAGTTAGGGAGCCAAGGACATCAGTACCTCAGGTAAACCACTTTTTCTGGATTCTTTGTAACCAAGTCATAACAATGAGGAAAAGATAGGGAACGATGAACTTTGTATGTAACAAATATAGATTGGTTAGTTGTTTTGGTTCTGCATCCTTAATGCTAATTACCATTTAATATTTAATCACGGGTTTTACTTATATTAAACTTAAATTTGAGGTGCGTTCAAACTTCTAATTGTAGTGAAAGAACTTGGAATGAATGAGATCCATTTTGCTATACTGGTCTAGTGGTAGCTTTATTCTGTTATACATTATCAAGTAATGCAATTTTTATTCATAGATACCATTAAATTTTATTTTGTCAGCTGAGTATCTGACCATTAGCAACTGCCAAGTTACGAAAAATAGATGATAAGTTCTCTGAAGTGTGATGGTTTCACGATGGGTTGCTACTGCCAGATGAGCTTCCTAAAGTCTGCTGAGAAATCCATTGGACGCAGGGTCTGATAGTTTGGCTGTGAGATGGTCTATATATTTCCTTATACTCTTCAAGGTCTGCATCACATGTCAAGAGAACCCATTCCCATTGTCGCCGACATACCTAATATAGACTCTTGTATTATCGTCTATGTTGAATCGTCTGGCAATCTCTAGCTGCAAATCTCTGAAACCTCAACTTGGGTGCATGCTGAAGCCTTAACCTAATTTCTTCTTCACCAAAAGTGGCTTTCACTTCCCAAGGCACCCCCATCTCTAGTTCAGCCACCATTAATGGAGGTAAACTATCAGAATCTTTAGGTCCTCTTGACATGGTGTATGAAATTCTGCTATGCCCAAGCTTTGTTCAGCATTCCCAACAGTATCTTCTAGCACGAATACATTTCCACCATTCGAGGTGTTAATAATGGTGGCGTGTTGCCTTTTTCTAGTAGGGCACTGGCTGCCATGACCAGAAGTCAGAGGACATGAAGAGGTTAAGGACTTTGCAGGGTCGATGGCTTAATGAGCCACCTTCAGCTTGATGGTTTATTGCCCCTGCTGGTCACTCATCTTCATAAATAAACAATGGTCAGTGTCAGGAAAACTGGGAGAGTTCAATCGTCGGAAGCTTTTATAGAAAGGCCCAATCCGTTTTGCACCATCAGCATCTTGAACCGAGTCGATCACGAGCTGGAGTATCCTTAGAAAATGGCCTACTTTCTTGATCAGGTAGCTTAGCTTGTACATAAAATATTTACTTCAAAACAAAATTCATATAAAAAAATTCTGATGGACTCGTCCATTGAAAGTTGTCGAGTTTCTGATCTAAGATTATGCTTTTTAACAACATTGCAGGGTGAATGGAGAAAGAAGATGGATATCCAGTTGGCTCAAAGAGAACTTTGAAGAATTCAACTTGTTTGGCTGAATACGTTTAAATTCATAGCAAACCGTATATATACACACATATATATAGAAATTTCATGTTCAAACTACTTTTTCGGTTAAACCAGGGTATCATCTTCTAATCAAGGCATCAATGGTATTGCAATGGATGTCTAAGCATGGAACAAAAGCATCTGAACGGTGAAGGGGTAAACTCATTGACCTGATCATCAGCAAAAGTTAGTTTTTGTTCAAGTAAGCTGCTCAAAACATTGACTTTTAAGAAAATTTATAGTAATAACAAATATTAAAGGAGGAACTGGAATCTGAAACTAGCCTATGGTGTTGCCTGCACACACACACACACATATATATACACATTATTTCAATTTTTGGGATTTGTATTTAAAAAATTCTTTATTGTTAGGATTTTTTATTTGGTTGGGTTTGCTGAAGAGAGCTAACCTAATAAAGACCAAAAAAGTCATTTTTTATGCTCACATGACCAATTTTTGGTTCTAATTGAGCACTTAATCCACATATAAGGAATGAGAAACATAAAATAATTGAGTTTTAAGAAATCTAAAAACGATAAAGGAAAATTACATTTTGTCTTTGAGTTTTGAAGAACGGGTGCATTTGGTCCTTAAGTATTTGAAATGTACATTATTAGTCCCTTGGGTTTATAAGAACAAGTGTGTTTGGTTTCTAAGTTTTCAAAATATACTTTTTTTAGTCTTTCAATTTTAAAAAATTGGTTTAAAACATCCCTCTAATAATTTATTATTATTATTTAAAATAATTTTCATGAATAGCAAAATTTTTTCAAATGTAATAAAAAAGCCCAAAATATTTACGTGAATAGCAAAATTTGAACCTAGTGCAAAACAATCGAAGAAAAGCCCAACCCACGGTAGTGAAATACCAAAAGTATCCCCAACCCACATGGATAACTGTAAATCCCGTACTCCATTTTTCCTACATAAGTGAGTAACAAGCGTGTTAAGTAAAATTATGAAAGGACGTAAAGAAGGTAGGCCGATGGAGGAAGAAAATTTTAAGTGTTAGAAATACTTAATCAAGGGTGAGTTTTAGATAATATAACAAGTGAAAATTTGCTAAGTATGGAAGCAAAATATAGGCATGTGTTGATGGAGAAGTGTAGACTCATGGGGTTGTGTATGTAGCAACCAAGGCTTGTAGAGGTTAAGTGTTGAAGGCAAGGATAAACTATGCGTTGGTACTAAGGATGAATGTATGGGTTGAAAGGCATGATGCGTTGATAAGGATTGCGGCAGCCTCAAGTGTGTGCAAGCAAAGGCGATGGACGATCGTGTAGCAGATGAGTGACGCTATACGATTGGGTACGCGATCATCTAGTAAGTGAACGACACTACACGATGAGGTAGGCGATCGTGTAGGTGGATATTGGGCGATCGTATAGTAAATGCGCGGAGAGCTAAGCTATGCGGTAGACGATTGTGTAGTAATTGTGCAGAGCTCGATGATGTGGTAGGCAATCGAGCGGTAAAGCCCGGCGCTAAACGATAGCGCTACACGTTGGACGATAGCGTAAGCGACACTACACGATCGGCATCAGCGGTAGACGATGAGCTGCACAATAAATGCTAGACGATAGGCGTTGGACGATAGCGTAAGCGACACTACACGATCGGCATCAGCGGTAGACGATGATCTGCACAATAAATGCTAGACGATAGGCGTTGGACGTTAGACGATAGGCACTGGGCGCTAGACGATGGAGTATGCGTTGTGCGCAAGGCGTTGAAACTTGATGTACGCTAAAGTTATGTTATGAGGCGAAGGCCTAATGAGGGTTATGAAGGAAGGGAAGGAAAAAATAATTAATTGAAACTCACTAATTGGAATTGGCCAGAAGCACTAAGTGCTGAATGAGGTGGCGGTTTGACCATCGAACAGGAGAGGCGGCAAGAAGTATAAAAGGGATAGGAACTTCAAAAGCTCGGTTTTGGAAAATGACTTGAGCAAATTAAGTGAAATCGGTGCCATTTGAAAGCTGGGAGAATCTAGTTTTTAAGGTTGTTTTGCCGGAGAAAGATCTCACACGGAGAACAAAAAGTGAAGAATTTGCAGAAGGGGCAAATTCTCGGATTAATCAGAGCTCGGAGTGAAGATTGGAAGCTTCAGAACAAACTACAAGGAATTTTCAGCTGATATTTAATGTAAGAAAGTTAACTCAATTCTAAACAAGTTTATAGAAGGAAGTTTCTTTAAAAGAGTCCTGGATTTTGAGTTATGAATTTTTGAAGTTGAAACAGAAAATTGGTGCGTGAACAGGTAGCTGCTTGAGAAGAATAAGCAGGTAGCTCACCATTGTGAGCGAGAGCGAGTTAAGGAAGAGGTGGATCTCGCTAAGGATGAAAATCTTGCTGGAAGTCATAAATCTCGCTAAAAGTGGTAAATCTCGCTTATGAGGATGATCTCGCTCATGATGATCATCTTACTAGTAATGCTGTTTTGTTGGTGAAAGTTTCATTAGTAAGCGAGCTACCTGAAGCATTTTGCCGAGAATTCTTAGGAATCTAACTGGGGATTATGTCCTTTCAGGCAAAGAAGACCTAGAAGAGGCATATAAATCGTTTAAGAGCCCCGACGAGCTGTGAGTGACTATAAATGATTTATAAATGTTTTAATAATCCATGCTTTATTGACAGTTACTTTTATACTAATTATTTTACAAGAAATCCCAAGCAATGCATTTTCTTAAAGTCTATAAATGCATGCTAGTTACAAAGTTTATGAAATATGCTTTGGGACAATGGTTGAACGATGGTAGTTTTCAAAAGAAGATTCTATGACATGTTTAAGTTACAAGTATTTGTATTATGTTTTAAAGCATATGTACTCTTAATGTTGTTGAGCATGCGTTAGCAAATGATATTCTTATGAAAACTATGTTTTATGAGATCAAGCTTTCAGTAAGCTTGTTTTATGAGAATGTTTTCCTATCAGGTATTTTCAGCTCAATACTAAAGTACAAGGAGAAGGTATCTGAGTTGTACTACCTGGTTTCAGTTATGTTATGATTCTGATGTTGAAATACATAGAGAGGGTATCAGAATAATTCACTAAGTTCAGTGATAAGCAGTGGTACCCTGCCTCAGTTATGATCCTTGACGTCAGGATCCAGTCTGCTCTACGTGCACGTATGACAGTTAATCAGTTCAGTAGGATTAAACCACGAGGGTTCTTTCCTAGCATTGGCTGAAAGGTGTTGAACAAAAGGGTTCTCACCCCAGCCCAGGCTTATGTTTGAGAGATCGAGCAAAAGGGTTCTCTCTTAAACATGATATCCGACGTTGAGATTGAACCACAAGGGTTCTTTCCTAACATTGGCTAAAAGGTGTTGAACAAAAGGGTTCTTACCCCAGTCCAGGCTTATGTTTGAGAGATCGAGCAAAAGGGTTCTCTCTTAAACATGATATCCGACGTTGAGATTGAACCACGAGGGTTCTTTCCTAGCATTGGCTGAAAGGTATTGAACAAAAGGGTTCTCACTCCAGCCCAGGCTTATGTTTGAGAGATCGAGCAAAAGGGTTCTCTCTTAAACATGATATCCGATGTTGAGATTGAACCACGAGGGTTCTTTCCTAGCATTGGCTGAAAGGTATTGAACAAAAGGGTTCTCACTCCAGTCCAGGCTTATGTTTGAGAGATCGAGCAAAAGGGTTCTCTCTCAACCGGGAATCAGTTTAGCTATGTTTTCAGATACAATGGTTTTAAAAGTTTTATGTACACGTATGCTTGGCATGTTTTAGTTTAGTATTCTGTTTTCTAGCCTTTAGCTTAAGCATGAGATTTATGTTTTTATTAAGTCACTCATTGGACAAGTAGCTCATTCTTTCAAATGTTTTTCTTTTCCCAGGTAGTGGGCATCTCCCCAGAGGTTAGCTGTCCTGCTACTCCGCCACTCAAGGACTCCAGTTAAAAGTCCAAAGTCTAAAGAGAAGTTTTAGATGTTTATTCTGTAAATGTCTGTACATATGTGTTGCTCATATTAGGGATTAGTAAAGTATATTGGGACTCGCAGAACTCTGTATGTGTTAATATGATGTAGTTATGTTGTTATTAATCCCTGGTGTTCTGAGGTTATTTTTAAAGTTTCATTAGTTTGGTGAATGTTATATATGTATTCCAGGGATCTAAGCAGGTTAAGGATGTTAGTTAGGCAGTAAGTGCCACAAAAGGGTTGGTAACTACTGTCGTCACATTCACTTCTGGATTAAGAAGGGTAATCTGGGAGGGGGTGTGACAAGTTGGTATTAGAGCATAAGATTTTGGGAAAAGAGAGAGTTCATGCATGAGTCTATGTAAGTTTCTAACATGTGTACTACATAATTAAGAAAGGATCCTAAGAAGAAGTGGCATGCAGAGCAGTCAGACAGCAGATGAGGACCCTGACCCTACCTTTAGAAGTTTCGATGTTCGAGGGAATCAAAACTCTAGTGAACGGAAAGGTAAAGACCCGGTAAATCAGGAAACGACTTCAGACGGGGGAGTCGAGGATTCCGCAGATAGGAACAGATCCTCAGTTAGAGGACAGAATATTCAACAGGATTGCCAAGAGGTTGGCGGAAAGTGTCGAGTCCATTCTAGCGGATTCGAAAAGGAAGTACGGTATTGAGAAAGACCTAATAGGTACTGATAAAGGATGGGAAGCAAAAGAAGAACAATAGCGAGCTTCAACAAAGTCGAGAGGTGAGAGTTCTAGACCTCCATTTTCTGGTCAGGCATCTAGGAAGAGACAAAGAGCTACAAGTCAGAATGGTGTAAGAAGAAAGAAGCCAAGACCTGTGATTAGTATGGGTGATAGATTAGGGTTTTGGCATCCTACTATGCTAGTAGCTAGTAAAGGTAAGAAACCCTTATGTACGAATTGTGGTAAGCATCATCGAGGGACATGTTACAGAGAGAAAAACGTATGTTTTCAGTGCGGACAGGCAGGACATTTCAAGAAGGAATGCCCCCAGCTAGGTCGAGGAGTTCAGACAGAACAGAGAATGACTTTACAGATGGTAGATCAATCTAGTGGCTCAGTAGCCCAAGGAAGGGATTCAAGAGAAGAAAAACGAGAAAGGGAACAGGACGACCTCAGCGGCAGGGCAGGTTTTACGAAGTGACCCGTCAGGAGGCAGAGGAGTCTCCTAATGTTGTGAATGGTAAAGTAACTATATGTACCAATATATTTATGAAATAGTTGCTTATGGTGCTATACCTTTATTTTTATCTAGCATGTTGCATTGCATGTAGGAAAGATTATAGAGAGCATGCCCCTAAGTAGTTATTATTATGCTGTGGAGAGGTTGTAATAGTATAAGAGTTTTACAGGCCCTGGGATAGTTATTGATAATTATAGTTTATGAAGTGATTCCGTTAGATTTCCTGGAATTGATGTCACTTTAGAGCATGGATTTCCCGAATAAATATTACGACCATATGGATTGTTTTAAGAATAGATAATGTTCAAAGAGATTTGGTAGGCAAGAGATATTATTTGTAGGAAGCAAAAGAATACTTTCAGGAAGCTTAATATCAGCAGTGGAGGCTAGGAAGCTGCTAAGTAAAAGATATGAAGCCTATTTAGCCCATGTGACAGTTTTGTAGGTCGAGAAGCTGAAACCTGAGGATGTACCAGTTGTACAAGAGTACTTGGATGTTTTCCCTGAAAAGTTAGCAGATTTACAACCTAACAAGGAAGTTGAGTTTATTAACGATTTAATTCTAGATACAATACCTATTTTTTAGGTACCATATATGATGGTGCCAGAAGAACTTAAGGAGTTGAAAGTTCAGTTGCAAGAACTAATAGATAAGGGTTACATCAGATTTAGTGTGTCACCTTGGGAAGCGTCGGTCTTTTTGTCAAAAAGAAAGACGGTACTCTCAGTTATGTATAGATTATAGGCAGTGAACAAGTTGACATCAGGAGCAAGTACCCATTCCCTCGTATAGATGATCTCTTTGATCAGTTAAAGGGAGCCACGATTTTCTCTAAGATAGATTTGAGATCAGGTTACCACTAGTTGAAGGTAAAGGAGGCGATGTTCCAAAAACTGCATTCAGGACAAGGAATGGACATTACGAGTTCCTAATAATGTCATTTGGACTAACGAATGCCCATGCAGTATTTATGGAAGATGAACAGGATATTTCATCCCTACTTGGATCGGCTCGTGATAATCTTCGTTGATGTCATATTGGTGTATTCAAGCGGTAGGGAAGATCACGTGAACTATTTGAGGATAGTTTTGTAGACGCTGCGAGAGAACCAGTTGTATGCCACGTTCAGCAAATGTGATTTCTGGTTAAACCAGGTTATATTTCTTGGTCATATGGTTCTAGCAGCAGGAGTAAGTATGGATCCATAGAAGACTGAAGCTATAGTGAATTGGGAGTGACCCACCAATATATCTAAAGTACATCTTTGATCGGAAGGAACTGAACCTGCAACAAAGAAGATGGATTGAATTGATTAAAGACTATGACTGCTCAATTGAGTACCACCTTGGTAAGGCAAATGTTGTAGCTGATGCATTGAGCAGGAAATCCTTGGGATCCAAAGTAGTCCTTGGATCGGTATCAGGAATGTTACTCCAGGAATTCAGGAGTTCTAGGGCCACTTAATCAGCAGGTCAGTCATGGGGATTGATCGCTACATTTCAGGTAAGACCTACTTTGATGGAAGATCTTAAGCATGAGTAGTTGAAGGATCCTGATCTCAAGAAGCTTGTAGAAGAAGTAAGCAAGGGAGTACGAACTGATTTTTAGTTAGGAATAGATGGAATGTTAGTAAAGGAAGGAAGAATGTATGTGCCTAACGTGTTGCAGCTTAAGTAAGCTAATCCAGAATAGGCGCACAGTTCTGCTTATTCCATGCATCCAAGAAGCACCAAGATGTATAGAACCTTGAAGAGATCGTAGTGGTGGCCTACAATGAAGAAAGGCATAGCTGAGTATGTAGACTGATGTTTGATTCATCAAGAAGTGAAACCTGAAGAGCAAAGGCCGACAGGATTACTCAATCCACTTCCGACACCTGAGTGGAAGTCGGAAGTCACGCAGGGAAAATGACCACCCTATTAATAAATGAATACTATGACTCAGTGGAGAATGGAAGAGTCACCAGAGGATGTAACAAATACAGTGAACTATTATGACCAAGTTGTTTATACGTACTAGTATTATTTAATATGAACAAAGTTAATATCAGAGTAGCGCAGCGAAAGCGTAGTAAAAAAAAAAGAAAAAAAAAAAGAAAAGAAGAAGATTGTAAAGTTTAAGACCAAAGGATGTTGTGAAACTCTAGTTATAAGTAAGTCCGAGGAAATTTCAAGGATGGAATTTTTTTATGGGAGAGGTAATTGTAAATTCCGTACTCCATTTTTCCTACATAAGTGAGTAACAAGCGTGTTAAGTAAAATTATGAAAGGAGGTAAAGAAGGTAGGCCGATGGAGGAAGAAAATTCTAAGTGTTAGAAATACTTAGTAAAAGGGGAGTTTTAGATAATATAATAAGTGAAAATTTGCTAAGTATGGAAGCAAAGTGTAGGCATGCATTGATGGAGAAGTGTGGACGCATGGGGTTGCATATGTAGAAACCAAGGCTTGTAGAGGTTAAGTGTTGAAGGCAAAGATAAACTATGCATTGGTACTAAGGATGAACGCATGGGTTGAAAGGCATGATGCGTTGATAAGGATTGTGGAAGCCGCGAGTGCGTGCGAGCAAAGGTGCTGAATGATCGTGTAGTAGATGAGCGGCACTATACGATTGGGTACGTGATCGTCTAGTAAGTGAACGACACTACACGATGAGGTAGGCGATTGTGTAGACGGCGTTGGGCGATCGTATAGTAAATGCGTAGAGAGCTAAGCGATACGGTAGAAGATTGCGTAGTAATTGCGCGGAGCTCAACGATGCGGTAGGCGATTGAGCGGTAAAGCCCAGCGCTAGACGATACGAAGGATCGCACTAAACTATAGCGCTACGCGTTGGACAATAGCGTAAGCGGCACTACACGATCGGCATCAGCGGTAGACGATGAGTTGCTCGATAAATGCTAGACGATAGGCATTGGGTGCTAGACGATAGGCGCTGGGCGCTAGACGATGGAGTATGCGATGTGTGATGCGTTATTTTTATGATGTGGATTATGGATGATATGCGATGGTGAAATTGCGTTGTGCACTCAAGTTTCCTCAGCGGAATCCAAGTGTAAATTCCACTGAGTTTCCTGGTAAGTCCAGAGTCGAACTCAGAGACTTGTGAAAATAGATTGCTATGGTAATTTTTATGAAAATTTTGCGGTAACCGGATAAATAAATAAAGTGTTGGGATTATTGTTTGCATTGATGAAAAATAAACAAATGCGGCGGAGTTTGAAAAGAGTTGATAAACCGGAAATGCGATGAGTATGCGGTGAACGGGTAGAGAAAGGTTTCGGCTAACACTTCCTAGGATGCGTTCATTCTATGCGATCATGCAACATGCATACAATAGTAAACCACCTCTCGGTGCGAATGCCACGGCTTCTAAGACTAGAACGCCTACGATATATGCGTTAAGTCTATAGGACCTACACATAAGCCTCTATTCTTATTTATGCGATGACGAAATGACACACACACAAATAAGGCGACCACATAATACCCCACCCCAGACCACCCTCTTAGCTTAGGAAAGGGCGTGACTGCAGCAGTTATCAACCCTGTAGCTGACATTTACTGCCTACTAACTGTTGCGGAAAAACTCTAAGTGGAATATCTTTAGGCCCAAAATTTATTATAACATATTTAGAGTCATTACAATACTAGATTCACAAGTTCCAAACCCAAAAATCCTAGTCCCTATATGAACAACAATAACATGTGTACAATATTAACAGTAACCACCTAAACTGACGGGTTACAAATCTCTTATTCCTTTAGTGGCAGAGCAGATGTAGAGTTATCTTCAGAGGATTTGACCACGCATACAAGGGTGAGGTCACATAGAAAACATCATAAAACCATGTGTCTTCTTGGGAGGAAAGCCTTAAGCCTTAAGAATTTGAGGTGGTGGCATCAGATTGGAGGCTCATGCGTTGGCAACATGGGAGTAAGACACTTAGCTTGCGATGATCACAACATTGCGTTGATGAGATGAGAAGGAGACACTTGGCCATGCAACCAAGTAGGTGGTGTTAACTCTGGAGAAGGTTTGGACGCCTATAAATAGAGCCATGAGACTTCATCTTTAGATAAAAATTCAGAAAAATCGTAAAAAGAGTGGGAGAGTGGAGCAAACCTTGCGTTGGAGCCAAATCCATGCATTAGCCATAGAGGACGCATTGGACAGAGACGTCTAAAGAGGACGCATCAAATTGGGATGAGAAGTTCTCCCAATTTACTCATGCGTTTTTTAGTGATTCCAAAGCCACCTGAAAGCTCTGAAAGTCTAGTTTTTAGGGTAGGGCTTTTGGAAGAAAAGCTCGAAGTTATCGGGCTGGAAACTTAGAAGAAGACAGAAGGGTCAGGCTGTCGGATCAGTTTGAGCCAGTCTTGAAGATTCTGTGATTCCGGCCAAAGCATAAGAAGTTCTGAGCTCAAATTTTAGGGTACGCTTCCTGAGACATTTTAGAATATGTTTGTAGAAGAAACTATCTCAAAATAAGATTTAGAACAATGAGTAATTTGAGCTGTAAATTGAATCTGGATTCTAGGGGTGAAAAGGGAGCCCGAGGTAGAAAAGGAAGCTACTAGAGTGAAAAGATGAGTGGCTAAAACGTTTTGACTAAACCATTTGCTTAAAATGTTTGATTACAACGTGTTATAGAAAGCATGTTTTAAAGAAGATTATTCTCATGCCGGCTAGTTTTACAAAGTGATTTCCAAGCAAACCATGAGTTATGTTTTAAACACATGCATGTGTGAGAAATTGTTGAAAAGCGATTTATATGTGTTAAATATACTCAGCATGCATTAGTACCTTTAAAGCCATGTTTTTATGTGTTATACTTTTCATGCTTTAAAGAGAAAGTCATTTATGACTAGTTTTACTTAAAACGCGATACCAAAGGACATTTGAGAAGGTATCTGCCCAACTAGATACTGAAGGACATTTGAGAAGGTATCTATTGGTACTGAAGGACATTTGAGAAGGTACCAAACCAACCATATACTGAAGGACGTTTGAGAAGGTATCTGAACAGAAGTACCTAAGGTATGACGGTACTTAGTATGGCCACGTGCACGTATATAAAGTCAGAGATTGAGCAAAAGGGTTCTCTCTTGACTAGTAGTTGGTGTTTGGATTGTTTTATCCACAGTAAGGGTTATTCTCAACTGAGAAATAATTTTACTGTTTTATGATTAAAACAACTTTATATGTTTTATGCTTGGAAAATGTTTATACTGCAGTACAAGTACTGTAGAAGCTTATATTTCAGTTAAATTCTTTATTGAGATTTTGCATGAGAATCAATTATCTTTCTTAAGTCACTCACTGGGCGCAAGCTCACCACGTGGTCAAATCCTTTGAAGATAGCTCTGCATCTGCTCTGCCACTAAAGGAATAAGAGATTTGTAACCCGTCAGTTTAGGTGGTTACTGTTAATATTGTACACATGTTACTGTTGTTCATATAGGGACTAGGGTTTTTGGGTTTTGGGACTTGTGAATCTAGTATTGTAATGACTTTAAATATGTTATAATAAATTTTGGGCCTAAAGATATTCTGTTGTATATGAGTTTTATAATTGTATCAGAGTTTTCTGCAACAATTAGTAGGCAGTAAGTGTCAGCCATAGGGTTGATAACTGCTGCAGCCACGCCCTTTCCTAGGCTAAGAGGGTGGTCTGGGGCTCGGTGTTAGAGCTTGGTATCAGAGCATAAGTTTCTAGGAAAATTAAAGAGTTAGCTGATACCAGCTTGGTATCAAAGTAAAGGCATACGTAAACTTGAGAAAGGTTTGAGCTAGCTTAGTATTAAAGCATAAGGTATTGGGTGAAAGAGAGAGTTCATGCATTAGATTAAGTCCCATAGATAAGTCCCTAACATGTGTACCTAATAATTAGGCAAAGATGCTGAGGAGAAGTGGTAAGCGGAGCAAGCAGACTGAAGAGAGGAATGGTTACCTTACCAGCGAAGGTCCTGAAGTTGAGAAAGGTTTTTTTTTTTTTTTTTTTTTTTTTTTTTTTTTATAAATAAATTTATCTTCAAACAATGCTCAATAAAGTTAACCCACTAATTTGATTAAAGAAAATTTATGCAAGACAAAACTTAAATCATGCAAGTTATGATAACTTCAAATTTAAAGACAATTTAATCAAGGATAAATTTAAATAACACACTAAAAATTAAATCATGCAATTTGGAAAGATTAAAAAAATAACTAAGATAAGAAGCAAAAAATTTGAAAACAAGAATTAAAAGAGAGAGAGGAAGAGAAAACACCGGGAATTATAGTGTTTCGGCAAATTGCCTACTCCACTCTCCAAGACTCCTTCTTGGGTATTTCACTAAGTGATCCTCTTGCCGGTGAGGACTAAACCGACACATGATCCTCTTTTTCCTAGGCTAAAGAGAAACCCAAGATCATTTTTACTGGTTCAAGATCAAACCAATTTCTTTTTCTCACAACCCAAGGTGTACCTACACCTTAATACAATTCCCAAAAATTAAAAGAAAACCTCACAATGTTACCTCTTGAAGTTTAAATACACAAGTTGAGCACTCAGAAAAAAACTCATAAAAATAACTCTAGGCCAATTTAGGAGCAAGGAGAACAAGAATTTGAGAGTAGAGAGAATTGAGAGCTTAAGACTTGATAGATTTCGATGTGTCAATGAAGAGTAAAATCAAGTCGAATTTATAGGCGATGGGGATAAATTTTGGCCATTGGATATGATTGCAAATGAAGGGTGGAGATTGAATAAAAATAGAAAAAGAAAGGATTTAAAAAAGAATTTTGAAAGATTGGAATTATTGAGATTTGGAGAATAAAAAGGATTTGAAGGATGAAAATTTAGGAAGGAAATCAAATTTGAAAAGGTTGAAATTTGGTGAGAATTTAGAGAAAATTGGATGAGAAAATTAAAGGAAAATAAGAAAATAAAAATGAAACTAAAAAATAGCCGGATGATATGAGCACCACGTGCACAGGGGAGGAGATTGAGCGTCACGCGCCGCATTCTGTGAAGAAAACGCAGGCACGTGCGGCGCATGCGCGCGTCCACACGTGAAGCTAGGTGACCGCCACTTGTCATTATCTCATTCGTCCACGGTCGCCACGTCACTGCCACATCATGTGCCACGTCAGTAGAAAGTAACCAGTTGGAGCGTCACGTCATCCGACATGTCAGCTGCCACGTCTTCAATATTGACCGTTTTGTGCCACGTCAGCCACCACGTCGGATGCAGCAAGGTGCCACGTGTTACTGCCACGTTGGATTTCCTCCCCAATCTTCTTTTGCTTATAACTTTCTCGTTTAAACTCCAATTTGAGCGATTCAAATTGCATTGAAATCATCTTTCGGAGCTCTACAAGATGTGACTCTGAAACACTGAAAATGTTAGTACAAAAAATCTAAGTTTGTTCATCAAAATACTTGGTTCGATTGAAGCCCTAAAGCTAACAGAAGCAACTTCTGCAAACAAGTCGAGTACACCAAGGGTAGGTGTAGAACCCCAGATGGAGGATTGAGTATTCGATAGAATCACTCAAAGATTGGCAGCGAGTGTAGGATCGATTCAGAACGATCCAGAAAAGAAATTTGGCGTCGAGAGGCTGAAAGCTTTAGGAGCCACGACGTTCGATGGAGCCACAGATCCAGTAGATGCTGAGATCTGGTTGGATTTTATTGAGAAATGTTTTAAGGTTATAAGATGCCCTGAGGATCGTAAGGTCGAGTTAGCGGCATTCTTGCTGCAGAAAGGGGTTGGGAAGTGGTGGAAAGTGATAGAGGCTAGAAGGAATAGTTCGGAAACTATGACTTGTTCTGAGTTTAGACAGGTATTTGAGGATAAATACTACCCTAGTTCTTTTAAAGAAGCGAAGAGGGAGGAATTCCTTAGGCTAACTCAGGGAGTAATGACGGTTGTTGAGTATGAACAAAAATTTACTGAGTTATCTCAGTATGCCCTTCCGATCATCGCGGAAGAAAAGAAGAGGAATAGAAGATTTGAGAATGGCCTAAGAAGAAAAATACGTACACCTGTTACCTCTACATCCAATTGGGTGAATTTCACTAAGTTAGTCGAGACCGCTATCCGAGTAGAATAGAGTGTGGCGAGGGAAGATGTACTCCAGCCAGGTGAAGGATAGTTTAGGATGCCTGGAAAAAAAAGAAGTAGATTAGTATCAGGTCGCATACAAGGGTGAGGTCACAAGAAAACGTCATTAAAAGCATGAGTTATGCTTTAAATGCATGCATGTGTGAGAAATTGTTGAAACACGATTTATATGTGTTAAATATACTCAACATGCGTTAATACCATTAAAGCCATGTTTTTATATGTGTTTAATTTACATGTTTTAAAGAGAAAGTCATTTATGACTAGTTTTACTTAAAAAGCGATACCGAAGGACATTTGAGAAGGTATCCGCCCAACTAGATACTGAAGGACATTTGAGAAGGTATCTATTGGTACTGAAGGACGTTTGAGAAGGTACCGAATCAACCAAATACTGAAAGACGTTTGAGAAGGTATCTGAGCAGAAGTACCTAAGGTATGACGGTACTTAGTGTGGCCACGTGCACGTAGGTAGTTGGAGTCAGAGATTGAGCAAAACGGTTCTCTCTTGGCTAGTAGTTGGTGTTGGGATTGTTTTATCCACAGTAAAGGTTATTCTCAACTGAGAAATAGTTTACTGTTTTATGATTAAAACAGCTTTATATGTTTTATGCTTGGAAAATGTTTATTCTCCAGTATAAGTACTGTAGAAGCTTATATTTTAGTTAAACTTCTTAGTGAGATTTTGCATGAGAATCAATTATCTTTCTTAAGTCACTCACTGGGCGCAAGCTCACCCTGTTTTCAAATGTCCTCCCCCCCACAGGTAGCGGTCAAATCTTCTAAAGATAGCTCTGCATCTGCTCTGCCACTAAAGGAATAAGAGATTTGTAACCCGTCAGTTTAGGTGGTTACTATTAATATTGTACACATGTTACTGTTGTTCATATAGGGACTAGGATTTTTGGGTTTTGAAACTTGTGAATCTAGTATTGTAATGACTCTAAATATGTTATAATAAATTTTGGGCCTAAAGATATGTCGTTGTATATGAGTTTTATATTCGTATCAGAGTTTTTCCACAACAGTTAGTAGGCGTAAGTGTCAGCCACAGGGTTGATAATTGCTACAGTCACGCCCTTTCCTAGGTTAAGAGGGTGGTCTGGGGCGGGGTGTGACACATGCGATGCAGGTTGACAAACAGAGCTTATCTTTAAGTACCTATCTCTTGTTTATGTAGTTCTAATCTTGCTCTCTCGAGTCCAGATTCTAACCTAGCTCTCTCGAGTCATTAGGTTCTTTCTTTAAACTCTCTCTCGAGTAGCTCTAAAGGGTATTTGGCACAACATAAAACAAGACAATCGCAAGCAATGAACTTCCTAGGTCATGTTAGCTTAGTTTTTCTCAATCCATTCGACTAGTTTAGCTACTCATGCGTGCTAAGAGAGTGAACAGATGTAGAAATAGAAATTCTCTTGTATATAAAGATGAAGTACAAAATAACAATGCAAGTATAGAATAAAGGGCCTGGTAGCAATCTCTTGCTGCCCAGGCTTTTACACTGTTTTCTACTCGTGCTCAAAAGATAATCTCGCTCTCGCGAGAGTCGGCCTGCTCTCTGCTTCTTCGCCTCAACGTTCTCTCTCGAGTTGCCCTAAGCGATCTCTGACGTCACCACTCTTCTCTTGCTCTACCTTGAAACGAAAGGAAAACTATGCACAAAGACGAACGAACTGAAGTATGAAATTTCGAACTGCTGAACTGGTTCCCCCCTTTTCTGAAGGTTGCCCTTGGTATTTATAGAGCATCCAGGGTGAAAGGCGGCTTCTCTCTCATGATTGTACAGATGGGACAACTTTAATTATTGGCTGATGCGCTGAATAATTGTCACCGAAAAGCTGAATGTATTTGTGATTGTTATCGAATGTCAACTTAATTCGGATTCGACCGTCATCAGCTTTCTATTCCATCGCGATTAATTAGCCTTTCACCCAGATGCGCCCACCATGTTGCACTGACCAAGTTGCAGCGATCCTTCTCGGGCGAATGTTTGCGAACACAATCATCTCAAAGCCTCGCGGTGAAGTTGCGCTCGACCAATGATTTCCTATGATCGCAATTCTTGCATTCCGTCAACGCATATTCTGCATAAAAACACTAAAATCAACTGTTCCTATGCGATGAATGCATGCGACCGCAATATTATGAAATTGATACTTGATGGACGCAATTTAACATGTTTTATCAACGCAATCCAACATTGTTTAAGAACTTAGCACTATGATAACGTGCATTTCTACCCGTTATCACACTTCCAAATTTAAACAATGCTTGTCCTCAAGCATAAGCTAAAGACTTCCTTTGTAAGTCAACCGCAATGTTCTTTTCCTAGATTTCTCAAGGATACTTCGTTCAAATCCTATATACCAAAGTTTCCTTAAGCCTTATTCAAGTCTCTTCTTGAAATATTTCTAAGACCTAGGGACTCCAAGTTTAACCTTCAAAAGGACTTTACTAATTTTCGGAACATCGTATGATTTATTTCAAAAAGAATTTTTTTTTTCACCGGGGTGTCAAATGATTTTATCCTGGCATATTTCTTGACATTATTATTTTTTTTCTGACCTTGCGCTTATCCAAGTGCCTTGCCTTCGTTTTGGCTTGCCCCCACGTGTGTCATGCGGACATCCAACTACGAGCAATGCGCTATTTCTTAGACTAAACTCATGCCTACTTGGCAATGGAGTTGCGGTCATTTATTTATGCGTTGATCCTAGTAGCTTACTTTCGTTTTAGCTTGTCCTCACGTGTGTCATGCGGACATCCAACTATGGGTAAGTGCCTTTCACAACTTAACTCTTATCAACATGGGTTTTCCCATTACGTTGACAGTGGAGTTGTTATTCTCAAAATTTTTTTTTTTTTTCAAAATAGCAAGGTCGAAAATGAATACTTCACCCCTAAATTTAAAATGCGACAATGTTCTCATTGCCAAAAGATTGATATAAGTCATGCGATGTTCTTAGAAAGCTTCATAAAGAGAGTTTGAAAGAAAGCTGGCAAACCCCTAACTTCTAGAAATATTTTATGAGGTGATTATTTTAAAGTTAAGTTGACTCTAGTATATATGAAGGACATAGAAGCATATTTTTCATCATTGAAATCATACTTGGCAAAGAAACAGCATGCGGTAACTTACTAAATTTATCTATGTCAAATGATTGCAGTGATCAAAGAGGATGTGGTGATAAGACATTTTTAAAACTAACATGCGATGCGATAGTACAAAATTTGAAATAAAGCTAAGGAAGAATACACCCCTAAATTTGCGCTGTCGCCCGCATTGTGTTTTGACGTATTCTTCTTTGCGGCGATCTCTCTTCTTTGGATTGTGTTGATCGAGTGCGATAATGTGCTGCTTCATGTAACATCTCCGCAATCCTGTGCCTTAATCGTTGCAAGAAAAATAGAGAGAGGGTCAAATTTTTTAGGTTGAATCATATAATACTCAGGAACCACTTATTCCAGGCTGGTTTGTTCACATCCATGGTGGCTTTTCTCTCTTTTCTTTGTCCTCTGGGATCTCTATTGCCTTAATCCGGAGTTTTCCCCCATGAATGCTCATTATAATTTTCCCCTTGCGCACATCAATTTGAGCGCGACCGGTTGAAAGGAAAGGTTGTCCCAATATGATGGGCGCATCTTCATCTGCCTTATAGTCCAAAATGAGGAAGTCTGCTGACAAGATGAATTTATCAATTGAGATTGCGGCATTTTTCAACTCTCCTTTAGGATGTATTCGAGACCTGTCCACGAGCAGGAGAGTTTCCTTTGTGGGCGTAAGTATGCCGGCATTCAATTGTTTGAAGATTGATAGCAGCATTATGTTTATACTTTCCCCAAGATCGCATAGTGCTTGGCCACTGTAGGTCCCTTTGATGGAGCAAGGTATCGTGAAGATTCCTGGGTCGCCCATTTTAGGTGGGATCATAGCATTTTGCGCTGCAGCCATTATTGCAATCTTTTCTTCCTCACTTTGTTCCTCTTTCAATTTTTGCGGAGCTACTGATGGTTGGACTTCTTCTGTCTCAAGATCTAGAGGCTTCAGGGCGGAAGCAACTTTAGGGTCTATTTTCTCGGGCTTCTCCAAACTATAGGTCAATGGGTCCTCGGTTGTCACTTCATTTAAGTTGGTCGCAATGGGCTTCTCCCCCACTTCCGCAGTCATATTGTTGCTTAGCAAGGAGACTGCTAAGCATTGTTCCTTCCCGTTACCCTCAGCATTGCGAGGGAGCTCAGTTGATCTCAGCAACGCTCCTTGTGGTCTATTTTTCAACTCGCCTGCAATTTGTCCCATTTGAATTTCGAGATTTCTAATGGATGTAGCTTGATTCTGAAGCACTGATTCGTTTTTCTCAATGTATTGCTTCAACAAGCTCTCTAAGGACGAAGATTGCGGTGATTATGAGCTGCTTGTTTGGCTATGCGCTGGATCGTTGTTTTGCGGGAAAAACCCGGGTGGTCCTTCTTTTTGTGCCACTGGTTGAAAGCTTTGTTGTTGATTTTTCCACGCAAAATTTGGGTGGTTTCGCTACCCGGGATTATATGTATTGGAATAGGGATTATTTCTCATGAAGCATACCGACTGCGAGTTTTCTTGGGCATTCTTCCATCAGGTGAGTATCTCCGCAAATGATACAACTTGCGGTCGTTTGAGCAATTGCATTGACCTGCCCTTTCTTCGCTCCCGTATTATTAATTGTGATGCCTTATATCAAACTCATCATCACAGTCATTTGATTTTCCAGGGATGCAATGGCCCCGTTGTTTGCGTCATTATCTTTTATTCTTAATCTCTGATCGTTTTTCCTCCAATCCTCGTGATTTTTGAAAATGCGATCAAGTATACTTTTTGCCTCCTCATATGTTTTGTTGAGCAGACCACCAGCGGCTGTCGCATTGGCAGCGGTCTGCGAAGAGGGATTCAGTCCTTTGTAGAAAATCTTCATTTGTAGGTAGTCTGGTAAGCCATTATGTGGACAGTCTCTTACCAGTTGCTTGAACTTCACCCAAGCATCGTTGAGCGATTCGTCATCTTCTTGTTCAAAATTTGTTATTAATTTCCTTCTCTTAGCATTCTCGGTTGGTAGGAAATACTTCTTCATAAACTTTTCCACCACCTGTTCCCACGAAGTTATCTCTCCCGGTTCGAGAGAATATGTTCATTTCCTCACCTGATCACACAAAGAAAATGGAAACAGAGTTAGTCGAACTTCTTTAGTGGAGATATTCGGGAACACAAAAGTGTTGCAGATTTCTATGAAGCTTCGGAGGTGGGCGTGCTGGTCTTCACCATGCCTTTCTCTAAACGGCCCAGTAGCCTAGATCATCAGCAACATTACCAGCTTCATTTCAAACCTCGATCCATCTAACGTCGGCCTCATGATTCCTAGAGAGAAATCATAGAGGTTAGGTGACGCATAGTCTTGGATGGATCTATTGCGGTCATTCGCCAAAAGGATGGGGTTGGCCATTATATTGTTTGCATTTACGGCCCTTTCTGTTGGTTGTACCATCATTCTTGGTGTTTTCTCTTGTTGTTGTTGGCGGTCTCTTAATCTTCTTTTGAATGTTCTCTCAATCTCAGGGTCGTAATTCGCCAAAGATTGAGAGTTTGCAAAGAAATCAGAAAAATTACCGTTAGCACACTATTTTACCGAAGTCCCCGGCAACAACGGCAAAAAGTTGATGCGTTATTTTTATGATGTGGATTATGGATGATATGCGATGGTGAAATTGCGTTGTACACTCAAGTTTCCTCAGCGGAATCCAAATATAAATTCCATTGAGTTTCTTGGTAAGTCCAGGGTCGAACTTAGGGACTTATGAAAATAGATTGCGATGGAAATTTTTATGAAAACTTTGCAGTAATCGGATAAATAAATAAAGTGTTGGGATTTTTGTTTGCATTGATGAAAAATAAAGAAATGCGGCGGACTTTGAAAAGAGTTGATAAATGGGAAATGCGATGAGTATGCAGTGAATGGGTTGAGAAAGGTTTCGACTAACACTTCTTAGGATGCGTTCATGCTATGTGATCACGCAACATGCATACAACAGTAAACCACCTCTCTGTGCGAATGCCACGACTTCTAAGGCTAGAACGCATGCGATATATGCACTAAGTCTATAGGACCTACACATAAGTCTCTATTCTTATTTATGCGATGACGAAATGACATACGCACAAATAAGGCTACCACATAATATCATTCCCATCTCTAGGATGCATGCGATGCAGGTTGACAAACAGAGCTTATCTCTAAGTACCTATCTCTTGTTTATGCAGTTCTAATCTTGCTCTCTCGAGTCCAGATTCTAACCTAGCTCTCTCGAGTCATTAGGTTCTTTCTTTAAACTCTCTCTCGAGTAGCTCTAAAGGGTATTTGGCACAACATAAAACAAGACAATCGCAAGCAATGAACTTCCTAGGTCATGTTAGCTTAGTTTTTCTCAATCCATTCGACTAGTTTAGCTACTCATGCGTGCTAAGAGAGTGAACAGATGTAGAAATAGAAATTCTCTTGTATATAAAGATGAAGTACAAAATAACAATGCAAGTATAGAATAAAGGGCCTGGTAGCAATCTCTTGTTGCCCAGGCTTTTATACTGTTTTCTATTCGTGCTCAAAAGATAATCTCGCTCTCGCGAGAGTCAGCCCGCTCTCTGCTTCTTTGCCTCAACGTTCTCTCTCGAGTTGCCCTAAGAGATCTCTGACGTCACCACTCTTCTCTTGCTCTACCTTGAAACGAAAGGAAAACTATGCACAAAGACGAACGAACTGAAGTATGAAATTTTGAACTGCTGAACTGGTTCCCCCCTTTTCTGAAGGTTGCCCTTGGTATTTATAGAGCATCCAGGGTGAAAAGCGGCTTCTTTCTCATAATTGTACAGATGGGACAGCTTTAATTCTTGGCTGATGCGTCGAATAATTTTCACCGAAAAGTTGAATGTATTTGTGATTGTTATCGACTGTCAACTTAATTCGGATTCGACTGTCATCAGCTTTCTATCCCATCGCGATTAATTAGCCTTTCACCCAGATGCGCCCACCATGTTGCACTGACCAAGTTGCGGTGATCCTTCTCGCGCGAATGTTTGCGAACACAATCATCTCAAAGCCTCGCGGTGAAGTTGCGCTCGACCAATGATTTCCTATGATCGCAATTCTTGCATTGCGTCAACGCATATTCTACATAAAAATACTAAAATTAACTGTTCCTATGCGATGAACGCATGCGACCGCAATATTATGAAATTGATGCTTGATGGACGCAATTTAACATGTTTTATCAATGCAATCCAACATTGTTTAAGAACTTAGCACTATGATAACGTGCATTTCTGCTTGTTATCAATATACGTAAGGCGTTGAAACTCAATGTACACTAAAGTTATGCTATAAGGTGAAGGCCTAATGAGGGTTATGAAGGAAGGGAAGGTAAAACAAACTAATTGAAGAAACTCACTGGAATTGGCCGGAAGCGTTAAATGTTGGATGAAGTGGCAGTTTGACCATTGAACAGGGGAGATAGCAGAAAGTATAAAAGGGAGAGGCTTCAGAAGCTCGGTTTTGGAAAATGACTCGAGCAAATTAAGTGAGATCAATGCCATTGGAAAACTGGGAGAATCTAGTTTTTGAGGTTGTTTGCCGGAGAAAGATCTCATACGGATAAGAACAAAAAGTGAAGAATTGCAGAAGGGGCAGATTCTCGGATTAATCAGAGCCCGGAGTGAAGATTGGAAGCTCCAAGACAAACTACAAGGAATATTCGGCTGATGTTTTTAAGGTAAGAAAGTTAACTCAATTCTAAACAAGTTTGTAGAAGGAAGTTTCTTTAAAAAATCCTGAATTTTGAGTTATGAATTTTTGAAGTTGAAACAGGAAATCGGTGTGTAAACAGGCAGCTACTTGGGAAGAATAAGCAGGTAGCTCACCATTGTGAACGAGATCGAGAGCGAGTTAAGGAAGAGGTGGATCTCGCTAAGTACGAAAATCTCGTTGGAAGTCATAAATCCCGCTAAAAGTGGTAAATCTCGCTTATGAGGATGATCTCGTTCATGAGGACGATCTCGCTCATGATGATCATCTTACTAGTAATGATGTTTTGTTAGTGAAAGTTTCATTAGTAAGTGAGTTACCTGAAGTATTTTACTGAGAATTCTAAGGAATCTAACCGGGGATTATGTTCTTTCAGGCCATGAAGACCTAAAAGAGGCATATCAACCGTTTAAGAGACCCGACGAGTTGTGAGTGACTATAAATGATTTATAAATGTTTTAATAATCTATGCTTTATTGACAATTACTTTTATGCTAGTTATTTTACAAGAAATTTCAAGCAATGCATTTTCCTAAAGTCTATAAACGCATGCTAGTTACAAAGTATATGAAATATGCTTTGGTACAATGGTTGAATGATGGTAGTTTTCAAAAGAAGATTCTATGACATATTTAAGTTACAAGTATTTGTATTATGTTTTAAAGCATATGTGCTCTTAATGTTGTTAAGCATGCGTTAGCAAATGATATTCTTATGAAAACTATGTTTTATGAGATCAAGCTTTCAGTAAGCTTGTTTTATGAAAATATTTTCCTATCAAGTATTTTCAGCTCAATACTGAAGTACAAGGAGAAGGTATTTGAGTTGTACTACCTGGTTTCAGTTATGTTATGATTCTGATGCTGAAGTACATAGAGAAGGTATCAGAATAATTCACTCAGTTCAGTAATAAGCAGTGGTACCCTGCCTCAGTTATGATTCTTAACGTCAGGATTCAGTTTGCTCTACGTGCACGTATGACAGTTAATCAGTTCAGTAGGATTGAACCACGAGGGTTCTTTCCTAGCATTGGCTGAAAGGTGTTGAACAAAAGGGTTCTCACCCTAGCCCAGGTTTATGTTTGAGAGATCGAGCAAAAGGGTTCTCTCTTAAACATGATATCCGACATTGAGATTGAACCACAAGGGTTCTTTCCTAACATTGGCCGAAAGGTGTTGAACAAAAAGGTTCTCACCCAGCCCAGGCTTATGTTTGAGAGATCGAGCAAAAGGGTTCTCTTTTAAACATGATATCTGACGTTGAGATTGAACCATGAGGGTTCTTTCCTAGCATTGGCTGAAAGGTGTTGAGCAAAAGGGTTCTCATCCCAGCCCAGGCTTATGTTTGAGAGATCGAGAAAAAGGGTTCTCTCTTAAACATGATATTCGATGTTGAGATTGAACCACGAGGGTTCTTTCCTAGCATTGGCTAAAAGGTGTTGAACAAAAAGGTTTTCACCCCAGCCTAGGCTTATGTTTGAGAGATCGAGCAAAACGGTTCTCTTTTAAACATGATATCCGACGTTGAGAGATCGAACAAAATGGTTCTCTCTTAACCGAAAATCAGTTTATCTATGTTTTTAGATACAATGGTTTTAAAAGTTTTATGTTCACGTTTGCTTGACATGTTTTAGTTCCAGTATTTTGTTTTCTAGCTTTCAGCTTAAGCATGAGATTTATGTTTTATTAAGTCACTCACTTGGCGAGTAGCTCATTCTTTCAAATATTTTTCTTTTCCCAGGTAGTGGTCATCTCCCCAGAGTTTAGCTGTCCTGCTGCTCCGCCACTCAAGGACTCCAATTAAAAGTCCAAAGTCTAAAGAGAAGTTTTAAATGTTTATTCTATAAATGTCTGTACATATGTGTTGCTCATATTAGGGACTAGTAAAGTATATTGGGACCCGCAGAACTCTGTATGATTTAATATGATGTAGTTATGTTGTTGTTAATCCCTTGTATTCTGAGGTTATTTTTAAAGTTTCATTAGTTTGGTGAATATTATATATGTATTCCAGGGATCTAAGTAGGTTAAGGATGTTAGTTAGGCAGTAAGTGCCACAAAAGGGTTGGTAACTACTGTCGTCACATTCACTTTTAGATTAAGAAGGATAATCTGGGAGGGGGTGTGACAATAACCAACTGATTAATTACGATTAATCGGATTACCCATCAACCGGAATGATATCTGCGCTCACGCTCGATACCCATCCTCTTCCCACATCTTTTTTCAACGTCTTCTTCTTCATCAAACAGTGCATGATAGCTATCTATTGTTTCTATATAGTAAACACTAATATCTGTTTCTATAGTTTTTATATGGTTTGCACTCTATATCTATTTCTATATAGTAAACATTAATATCTGTTTCTGTTTTAATAATGCTTATTTAATAACGTACTTGTATGTCAACTATCTATCTTAAGAACTTTATCAAAAACTTTAACATCAATACATCTATTATTGATATATTTGAATTAAAATGGACAATGATAGAACACTATCTTTGTCTATCTCAGATAGGCAATGATAGGTAAACATTAATACCTTCTTCTATAGTTCCTATATTGTTTGTACTCTATATTTCTATATTTTTTTAGTTGAGTGGATCTATTACTGATAAATTTGAATTGAGATAGACAGATAGATAGAGATAGAGCACATCTTTATCTATCTGAGATAAATAGTGATAGAGTTCTATCTCAGATAGGTAGACCCTCAGATAGACGTTGATAGAATAATATCTTAGATAGACAGTGATAGACTTTAATGGTAAACATTAATATCTACTCTATATTTCTATATTTGTTTAGTTGAGTGGATATATTATTGATAACTTTGAATTGAGGACAAAATGGTTGCAGCTAGGTCTTTTACCAGAGAGGGTAGTTGATCAAATTGAAAGTTCAAGGGTGTGATTGTAACTAATTCCATAGTTCAGGTGTGGTTTTTGCAATTTTCCTTTCATTTCTGTCTTTTCTTCCGTGAAGTTACTTTACGAGACAAACTTACAACATTATGAAAAAAAAAAACGTCTCGTGAAGATAAATAGATTGTCTCGTGAAGTAACTCCACGAGAAAAACTTACAACATTATGAAAAATAAATATGTCTCGTAAAGATAAATAAATTATCCTCTAAAGTTACTCCACGAGACAAAAGATAGAAATGGACTCAACTTTACGAAAAACAAAAGTCAATCTTTTGTCTCGTAAAGTTGAGTTCATTTCTGTCTTTTGTCTCGTGTCTCGTGAAGTAACTTCACAAGACAAACTTATAACTTTACGATAAAAATGACAGACTATCTCATTTGTCTCGTAATGTTGTAAGTTTGTCTTGTGAAGTTACTTCACGAGACAAAAGACTTACTTACGAACTCAACTTTATGAGATGAACAACTACTTTTCAACATAAAAAAAAAAAAAATAAAACACTACTTTTCAACATACTTGCCTCTTTTGGAACTATCAAGTGATGACCAATCAAAGATAGAGTTCTATCTTTGTCTATCAAAGATAGACGTCTATCTCTATCTATCTAAGATAGACAAGTTATAATACTATACATCATCAATCATTTATGCAGTTTCAGTTGAATAAGACGTTGATCGTGTTTAAAATTTTAAGAATTCGATGTTCCAATTATATAAGCTATTATAAATCGAGTGAAGATCAATCAAAGAGAAAGTTCTATCTTTCTCTATCCTTGATAGACAAAGATGTCATCTATCTCTATCTATCTGAGATAAACAGAGATAAAACACTATCTTTATCTATCTGAGATAGACAAAGATAGAGCACTATCTCTATCTAAGCTTCGTAGTGTTGTATACAACAACTTGTTGGAATTGTGGAGGAAAAGTTCAATAACTTAATTTATGAATTGGGGTATACAAGAATAGTTGTTGTCCTTTGAGTTTTTTTTTTTTTTTTTTTTTTTTTTTTTTTTTTGCAGAAAAAGGCTTTAGAGTGAAAAGAATAATGTGAAATTCAAAGAAGAATGATCGTTCTTCACTCAGCAATGAGATGTGATTATAAGGCAATAGAAGAAGGAGAAGAACTGTACTTGTGTGATCAATGGAATCGACAAAAAAGAATGAAAACCTCTACGCTGTGTGGTGAAGAATAATGAAATCGATCAATGAAGAAGAAAAAAATGAATTGAAATTGGCGAATGATCAAGAAGAACGACTAGTTTTTGTACATGCATGCAATCAAATGCAATCTTGTCTCATACATTATAAACTCAAAAGGCATACAAAAAAAATAAGGGGAAAAAAACTTGAATGTGCCACGTGGATGAGCCACAAAAGGAAAAATTGGATTGATATTGTAGGTTTAGAAAATATTTATGAAAATATTGTAGTTTTAAAAGTATTCAAAAAAAAATATTGTAGTTGTTAATTGGTCCAATTTGTTATATATATATAATAAATTGGACCAATTAACAACTATATATATATATAATGTTCGAGTGTTGGTTTTTTATTTTTTATAATGGACGAGTGTTCAACAATCGATCAATTTTTTTTTTTTGTCTACTTTTATTTTTTTTTATTTTTTTCTCTTTTAGTATTGTCGAGTGTATTGGTGGATTCCCCGATTTAGTTATAAAATTGTTAGTTTGTTTAGATTTTTTGTTAATGGTTTGTTTTGATATACTTTGTTAAAACAGACTAAATATATAGTGGAGTTTGTGTATGTAGTTAATACGTAAAATTCAATTGAGTTTAATAAAACTCTTTTATCACTTATTTTACATGTGGAAAAGTATTAAAGCTCAACCAATTTTTTTCTTTCTACTTTTGGTTTTTTTATTTTTCCTCTCTTTTTATAATGGTTGAGATTCGACCTTCTTTTTTCCTTTCCATTTTTTTTTCAATAGAAAAAACATACTTTATAAAAATTTACCGTTCTATTTTTTCAGTAATAGGAAAAACGTATTCTATTAATAATAAGATAGGAGTGGTAGTCGGTTTGATTTTATTGGTTTGGGGCCAACCAAAAATCGAATCAAACCAATGATTTTATAAGGGAGGGATCCAAACCAATGTCCAATAAAGAACAAAACCAATGGATTGATTTTTATTTTTTTCGTTTATTAACGATTTGGTTCTCAATTTTTTCATTTTTAACCATTCTAACTTTATTAGATATTATAGAAAATAACAAATTCTCAATGTCTTTTTCTTTCATATTTAAATTATTGTTCATAATGGAAAAATAATAAAATGTAAATTAAAATGTCTATATCAATGTAATAATTTTAATGTTTTGCATTCATTTAATAATAATAATAATAAAAATCAATGTGTCCCACAAGGCGGATGTCGTCGATCTCGAGCTAGTTATCGTAATATTGAAACTTTTGAAATATAGGAGTACTTTTGAAACAAAAATGAAAGTTCAAGGGTATATGTTATAATTTAGCCTATTATTATAAATTATATGAATGGATGTAATCTTGAGTTGCTTCTCTATGATATGAACCAAATGAAACAACCATTGCAATAAATCTTTCTACGATAGCGTCATTGCACTACCAAATGTCCAGCCGCACCATATCTTTTTGCATATATTATATTCACGTTTTTCAAAAGAAATGGCATAAATGTAATAAATATAAAATTAGAAAGGTATACTAGTCTAAAAAATATTAAAAAAAAAAAAAAAACAAAATCCTTGCCTTTTGATATAGCATAGATTCAACTATAATACTAAAAAAATTTATTTAACAAACTCAAATTAGTAATATTGTGCTAAACAACTCTAATACTAAACTTTTTTTTTTTTTTAAGAAAACCATAAACATAAACAACTCTAATACTAAGAAAATCTTCACGTTGAAAATCTTTAATTTAAATCAAATCAATTTTTTTATTTTCTTAAAATTTTCGTGGTGGATATTTTTATTTAAAAAAAAAACAATCTTTAACGTGGAGATTAAAACATGAGATTTTTTAGTTTAATGATTTAAATGCCAAATTGCATCATATAACCAATCATATGGCAATCAATTAAAAGGGGACAAAAGGGAAAACTGAAAGTTTCCCTCCACAGCCTGATTCTATTGTTTTTCTTCATTTAAATCTACTTTAAAAAAGTCTTTAATTTAAATCAAAGCAATTTTTTCTATTTTCTTAAAATTTTCGTGATGGTGGATATTTAAAAAACACCATTAATCACTGCAAGATAAATTGAACTATTATGTACGATAGGGAAAACCACTATAAATTCGTAGTCTAATTCTTATGCACGGTAAGAGAAATTGTATTCATAGACATAATCAAGGTAGTGCAATTGTGTCTTTAGTGATGTGACCCACAGGCCACCATTAATGAATGTTGATTAATATAATTAAAGAGCTTAATTAATTAACCTCGAACCATTGGAGTTTATACTGTAGATTCATTAGGTCCTCTACTAGCTCATTAATGGATTAAAACAAGGATTAAGAGTTTGGAATAGTTTGAATTGTTCAAATTATTTGAAGGAAATATGGATTAATGGTATAAGGTACAATTAATATACAACATTTAGAGAAGAAAAACTCTCTTTTACATGAGAGATTTTCTTTATTTCCATAACCTTTCCCTTCCAAAAGAAAAAGGATCTCACCATCCGAATTGATTTATTCTGTAATCTCTGTAAGTATTTCTATTTCGTATTAAAAACTTGTTTCATATTTTTTATTCTTTTTTTTTATTTTTATTTTTTATGATTTATTATATTTTAGTCCACATATTTTCAAATTAACGAGATGTCTTTTCTTGAGTAAAGATAAAATAATAATAATAATATTATTATTATTTATCTAGTTCTTTTAAAATATGTTAGCTTCAAATTATAATGAGAAAACAATTAAAAAAATATTTAAAATACTAGAACTTAAATTTGAACTTGTGAAAGTATATAAATTAAAATAAAATGAGTCCCAAAAATACAAAAATCAAAATTATATTTTATCTTCTTTTTATTTCATAAATAAATTTAAATTTATTAAATGAATTTAAATCTTATTTATTAAGTAAGATAATGGGGATAAAAGGTTTAAGCATAAACATAAGAATCTATTTTTTAATGTAAGGAGTCTAAATCATTTATATTTTTTTTAGTATATAAGAAGAGTAGGTGACTCAATAAAATGGTTCTCTGACCCTTTAACATATAATTTATGCTAATATCTCACTAAGGTCTAAATTACTTTTTTTTTCTTTTTAATTTCAAAATGTATTTTTATTATTTAAAATTAAATCTCCATATCACAAATTTAAATTTTTATTATCAAAATTAACCTTCATATATAAAAAATAAACGAAAAAGAAAAACAAAGTTGAGAGTGACGAGGTTCGAACTAGGGACTGAAGAGGAAACGCAACCTTGAGCAGAGGCAACGGGCCAAAAGGTCTTTAAAGCAAATTAAGGCAGCTGCTTTTATATATATATATATATATATGCCCTAGTTTGGACGAATTTCAAACTCTTGACCCAATTTGCTTGATTTATTTATTTTTGTTCCATTCATTGATCGAAAGTCGAAGACTCGACCTTTTGCACCTACAAAACTATCACATTTTTCTAAATGTTTTTGAAACTAATGTATTTTTATAATTATTGTCAAATTACAATATTAAAATAAAAGGTCCGTTACAAAAGATGTTTGCAATATGCACTTAAATTTTGCTTATTGCATTTTATCCACATCATCACACATCTTTGGAGGAAAATTCTAATTATGGTAGTATGGAGAATTAGCATTTAAGAATCGTGGGATATATGAAATAAATGAATAAATTATTTAATGACATGTCAAATAATAAATGAAAGAAGTATGTACTATTAGAATGTTTTACTATCATGGTTCATTATGGGTGGCGTGAGTGGAGGCATATATTTTGCGTGGGCGGTCTTTGTGGGTTGTTCGAAGTGAGGTTTGGAGGTCTTGGTGCTTGAGGGCTATCTTGCATTGTAGAGATAGATTCAAGCATCTGGTTCATTTGATGGTCGGCGATGGACGGTCTTGTTTTGTTTGGTGGGATCCTTGGTTGCCGAGGGGTGCAATTTTGGATTTATATGTGTAACGCCCGGATCCTTACACCTTATGATTCGACCACTATGACATGCATACTTAGACTTTTCTATCATGAGATGAGTTTTGGTTGAAATTTCAAAGAACATATCTAAATTTTATTAATTAGATAGAAAAACTATATAAAAATTTATTTATCAAAACACCAGGATCCATAAAACATTAGCGTGGTGGTACAAAATGCATGTGCCTATAATAGTGAGTTTGACGGTTGGCCATTTGAGCGACGTCCAACTCTGCCATCTACGTTGTGTTCTTACCTACAAAGTCTGTAAAAATATAGGATGAGTACATAATATACCCAGTAAGTAGTTCTCACGTAGGGTAGTGACCAAATGCACAATCACAAGTAACATGTCATGAAAACATATGATTGGGACCGAAAACGTATAATAACATGTGGTGGTCGGTTATGCTTCCAACATAAATCTCTCCACCCTGATAGGAAGATGAGGACCTAAGCGAAACTAACCCATCTGATGATTAGTGGGTCATGCAGCCAGTAGGGCCAGAGTCGCATCCAACATCAACCATTAGCATAAACGTTATGCTTCCAACATAAATCTCTCCGTCCTGATAGGAAGATGAGGACCTAAGCGAAAACTAACCCATCTGATGATTAGCGGGTCATGCAGTCAATAGGGCCAGAGTCGCATCCAACATTAACCATTAGCATAAACGTTATGCTTCCAACATAAATCTTTCCGCCCTGATAGAAAGATGAGGACTTAAGCAGAAACTAACCCATCTGATGATTAGCGGGTCATGCAGTCAGTAGGGTCAGAGTCGCATCCAACATCAACCATTAGCATAACCATAAGATTAGACTGGAAGCATAACTTATACCTAATTAAAACTTGATTTTAACGTAATCGTGAACAAACATAATGCATGGGGTCCCTTGTAGAGAAACGTGTTCTAAACATGTAATGCAATATAACAATTAACATAACCATGCAACATAATA
This sequence comes from Benincasa hispida, assembly GCF_027475165.1. NCBI lineage: Eukaryota > Viridiplantae > Streptophyta > Magnoliopsida > Cucurbitales > Cucurbitaceae > Benincasa > Benincasa hispida. The sequence continues at coordinate 58,422,353 of NC_143482.1, forward strand.
AAGGTACACTACCATAGAACATTTAAAGAGAGAGTGAGATAAACTACTTACCTTGACTGTGATCTAATTATTCCTTATTATTCTTTATGATTTTATCAGCAGATTTTTCCCTTTTTATATCAAAAGAAGAAATTTGGGCAGCACTTTACCCGAGCTTTTCTCTTTTAATCTCACAGAACTTCCTCACTCACACTTACTTTTTCACACGATTCTTTGTTACTGAGATTTGTTTGAGAATGGGTTAAATCTTCGGCAAAGGGTCCTATTTATAGTAGTTTTCAGCTCTTCTCAGTGTGACAAATCATCGTACAGGTGGCTTCTTTAAAATTACTTATGGTTTATGGATTCCTCTCAATAAGACACCTAATTTTGGCTAACGTTTGCCCTTACGTCATCATTCTTTGTTTGTATTCAATTTTAGGGTTTTTCCATATATAATCTATAAGATCGTGGCCAAATTCAACGCATAATTCGCGCTTCTGTCCAAATCTCGCTCACTCTGCTCTTAAAATCTCGCTCTCTCCCGTTTTCTCGCTAGGAATTTACTCTGTCCAGCTTTCTTGCTGGAAATCCCGCTCTCTCCACTCTCGCTCTCAAATTTTCTCTTCCGTCTCGCTCTCTCCAGCTTTCTCGCTCTCACTCCCACTCTCGCTCCCGCTCCCGCTCGCGTTCTCGCTCCCGCTCTTTCCTACTGTCTCACTAAGAATAGCTCTCTTTACTCTCGCTCTCTCCAACTTCCTTGCTACAATTCTCGCTCTCTCTAATTTTCCTTCAATCTCGCTCTCTCCAGGGATCTCGCTCTCTCTACTCTCGCCAGCCTCAATCTCGCTAGCATCGCTGGCTGAGATTCTTGCTCTCTAATTCTTCCTTCGATCATGCAGCTCTCTTCTCAGAATCTCGTTTTCTCTAGTTTTCTCACTGGTGTAACTTTCGCTCTCTCCCACTTTCTCGCTCCCGCTCGCTCCCTTATTCATTATCTTTTGGATAATGAATAATGAATAAATTTCCAATTTCCAATTTATTTATTTATTTATTTTTATTTTTATTTATTTATTATTTTTTTTAATTTTTTTTCCTTCTAAATTTCCACCCCTTTAAATAAAATTTCGTCCTGCTTATTATTTGATATTTAATTTCCTGTATGCGTACAAATCTGGGTCGTTACAATATGGGTCTATGGTGGTTTATGATACAAGAAGTAGTTTGGAGGCGCGGTTGTTGAAGTTGTTAGATGGCGAGGGAGGTTGGAGGTGGCCTATAGTGACTTGGGAGTTTCTTGAGATCTGAGGTCCTATTCAGGTAGTGGGACCTAGGGTGAGGGGGGAGGATTATTGGGTTTGGGAGTCGGATGCTAGAGGTCGATTTTCTATCGGTAGTGCATGGGAGAGTTTGCATCCTCGCCATGCTAGGGTGTCTTGGGCTAGTATTTTGTGAGCAGAGGGTGGTATTCCACGCCACTCCTTTTTATGCGTGGTTAGCTGTGAGGGACAGGTTGGATACATTAGATTGTTTGAGAAGTTGGGGTATGTTGTCAGATGGGGGGTGTCTTCTGTGTGGGGGAGATATAGAGTCTTGGGATCATTTATTTTTCGAGTGTGGGTTTGGAAGAGAGGTATAGTCTAGTGTGTTGCATCAGTTGGGTTCGTCGTATTGGGTGGCAGGTTGGGATGTTGAGTTGAGTTTGTTGTGCCAATTAGGGTCGGGTAAGGGGGTGCATAATGAGTTGTTCCATTGTATTTTGGTGTACTTCCATCTATTACATCTGGCAGGAGCGTAATCGGCGGCTACATGGAGGTCGACCGAGGTCAGTGTCTGTTTTGTTTCACCTTATGGTCTCTACGGTTCGTACTCAAGCTACTCATGCCAAGCAACTAACTTCGAGACAACTAAGGGCAAACTTCGAGCTAGAACTAATGGATTAGCATCAATATCCGGGGAGATTTCTATCCCCACAATGAGAGCTATTAGCTTAGCTGGAGTTTTGCTTGGGAGTCTCATGATATGCCGGGCCTTGATAGGGACCTTGTTGTGGAACATCGGCTACCCATTAAGGAGGGATACAAGCCATATAAACTACCGCCGAGGAGAGTTCTTTACCGTGAACCTGCTATTCCTTCTTATTGATGCTTAGTAAAGTAAAGCTCCATCTCCTTTTTTTACATCCTATAAGCCAGAAGAAAGGCTATCTATTTAAATGACTTCTGCATTTTCTGTGAAAGAGTGTTCAGTGAGAAGTCTTTCCATTCGATATCTAGCGAGCCAATAGATAGGTAGGTTGCAAGTCTATAAGAGTTCCAATCGAGTTATCTTACCCAGCCTCTTAGCTGTCTTTTCAAAGTAGCGCTTCTTGATACCTTTGGCCTAGGCCGGAGACCATTGGGAAGGAAAGATATTGGTTGGGAGGGGGCGCATTCCATTCTTCTTCTGGTCCAATTCCATCTGCTTGCGAACCGGAGATTCTATGGGAAATTGGAAACGTCGAAGTGAGCTGTGGCTTATAAATAGGAAGATGAGGAGATAACGGGCGAAAGTTCATCATTCTATTTATTAGATGAGATTGATGTTCTCTGCTCGCGGCATACTAGAAAAAAAAAGACTTCGAAGATGAACCTCTTCCCATTCAATAGTCTTTTATTCTTGACGGTATCGAGCTGGAACAATCTGTTCTTCCTTCATACCTGGATTCAGTGCCAAAGAATTTCCTGTCGCTACCATATAATATTCATCTCGACTTGGTGATAAATAAATAAAGCATCCGCACTTTTTTTGATCTCTCAAAAATTTCATAAAATGGAGTTTCGTCAGATCCCCCCAATGACCAATCCTTGCATGAATTGCTAATGATCCAATAAGTCCAACATGAATTCCTTCAGACGTGTCAATTGGGCAAATGCGTCCATAATGATGACTAGGATGGATATCTCGTATCCGAAAACTAGCAGTTCGCCCTGTCAATCCTCCTGGGCCCAAATAACTCAATTTTCTCCCATGAACTATTTGTGTCAATGGATGGGTGTAATCCGAAAAAAGATTCAAACGTGGTTGTTAATGGAGTTTCAGTTACCAAATTCTGAGGAGTCGGTATCAATTTATGTCTAATTGCTCCACATATAGTTCCTCTAACCATATTTTCTAAACGAAAACGAGCCAATCCGAATTGATCTTGTAAGAGATCCGCGACAGAACGAATCCGTTTATTTTTCAAATGATTCATATCGTCAAGTGTACCCATTCCAAATTTCAGTCCAATCAAATGATCCGCAGCTGCCAATATATCTCGCGGTAACAAAAATGTATTGTTCTCAGGTATATCAAGATTAAGTCTCTGGTTCAGATTTCGTCGACCAATCCTTCCTAATTCACATCTTTGTTGAAAGAATTTCTTTTGTAATTCCTTACATAAGGATTCAGAAAATACCGGATCTCCGCCTACACAAGAAAATTGTTTTTTTGGTGTCGTAGAGGAGGGATTGACCCTTCTAACGCATATTCAGTCGTACTGGCATGGCCCCACTGATTTTTTTTCGATCGGAGCATCCAGCAGCGCAACCCGGTTCTACTTGACTAAGCCCCGTGCTCGTCCAAGGAGGGAGTTTGCTTTACCCAACTCTCTTTTTGATAACAAGGCAGAACCCCCCGACCCAACATTCATTAGTTTCGAATGAAGAGTGCCCTGCCCCTGCAAGCATCTACTCCTATTAAAATGAAAAGCGTGATTTTACTAAACAAGCAAGAAAATCCCTTTCTATTAGTAAAGGGCTTTAGGCTTTACTAATAACATAGAAGGTAAGGCCGACTTTTGAGCTGTAGCTTTACAACGATAGAGCTTAGATAGGGCCCTTTCTTATTATTAGTAAGGTTTTCAAAAGGCGTAGACAAGCTACCTTTATGAAAAACCTTTTTGTTTAGGGGTAAGGGGGCGCGCTAACGCCGTCGACTCTAATACGCCCTTATCATATCAGCTCATGATATTCTTTCAGTATGTTCTTGGTCAGAGTGATATATATCCTCCGGGCAACGAAGCATATTAGGGCTATCGAGTTGGGTTTCTTTCCGCATTGCTGCTTTGTTGGGATGTTGGACGAGCTGCTTCCTGGCGGGTTGATCTTCTTGATCTTATTTAGCATGTTTACGGTTTCTTTTCTTCTTTTTGTACTTGCTATTGATCTTTGTTTTGTTGTTGTCCCTAGTTGTGGGGTTTTAGTTTCTCTTCTCTGGCTTTCTCCCTGGTGTTTTGGGTTTTTTTTTTTTATGTTTATGTTTGGTTATGTTCTGGTTTTATCTTGTTGATTTTGTTTGCATATTGTTGCCATGTCTTTGTTTATGCTTTGTTGCTTTGTTGCTTGATCCCGGGCTGTGGGATCCTCCTTGTTGTTGTATAATAATATCATCTATTCTAAAAAAAAAATGTTTCACTATCACACCCCATTTGTTTATAGTATAAATTTGTCATCATTAATATTAGTATGGTTCAATTAATGCATAGTTTTTCCTTTACGAGAATATATATATCAGTAGACCCCACACTTTTTCTAAAGAAATATGATAACGTGACAAATAATAAATGAAGGTAATATGAAATACTTTTATACTATAGTACTACTAGTATATTTTCTCACATTTTTCTATTAAGTCATAAGCCTTTAGAATCATTTTACAAATGTGGAAACTAAATATCTATTTTGAAACTTTAGATCTTTTTAGATGTTTCTATTTCTCGTTTGTAAAAATTATCTTTTAGTCCAAAAATTTTAAAGAATATATACATTTGGTCCATGAGTTTTAAAAATGTACACCTTTGTAGTTCTCGAGTTTTTAAAAATAAGTGTATTTGATCCCTGAGTTTTCAAGTTGTAACTTTTTAGTCCTTGAATTTTTAAGAATAGATCTAAAACGTTCTTGAAGTAATTATATGATATTTAAATTTTTAAAAATAATTTTAGAGAGAAGAGATAATTTTTATAAATTATTTTTCTAATGTCGTATAATTAGAGAAATTGTCAAAAATAGAAAAAACAAAATACAAACTACTTACATACTTTGACAAAAAAATCATATCAACGAATATTTTTTAAAAAATTCCAAAACTACCCTCGATTTCCTACGACAATTTCCAATCTTCTTCTTCATTAATTGATTTCATTGTTCTTCACCACACAACTCAGAGATTTTCATTCTTCTTTGTCGATTCCATCGATCACACGAGTACAGTTTTTCTTCTCCTTCTTCAGTTGCGTTGTAATGTCACACATTTTGTTATCGAGTGAAGAACAATCCTTCTTCTTCGAATTTCACAGTATTCTCTTCACTCTAATGCTTTATTCTGCAAAAAAAAAAAAAAAAAAAAAAAAAAAAAAAAAAAAAAAAAAAGAAGACAAAAACTGTTCTTGTATGCCCCAATTCATAAATCAAGTTATTGAACTTTTCCTCCACAATTCCAACAAGTTGTTGTATACAACACTGCGAAGCTATTTTGGAAGCCAATTAGTTGAAAATTCGAAATTAGTTCGTGTTGTTCATCTTAGGAGGATTAGATCGAAAGAGGTCGATATAGATAGAGATAGTGCTCTATCTCTGTTTATCTCAGATTTTGAACATATTCTTAAAATATAATAGCTTATATGGTTGGAATATCATATTCACTCAATTTAAGGATAGAGAAAGATAGAACTCTATTTTTTATTAATCTTCACTCAATTTATAATAGCTTATATGGTTGGAATATCATATTTTTAAAATTTTGAACACGATCAACATCTTATTCAACTGAAAGTGCATAAGTGTATTATTACTTGTCTATCTTAGATAGACAGAGGATAATGCTCTATCTCTGTCTATCTCAGATAACAAATATAGACGCCTATCTTTGTCTATCTGTGATAAACGTCTATCTTTGTCTATCAAAGATAGACAACGATAGAACTCCATCTTTGATTTATCTTCACTTGAGAGTTCCAAAATAGGTAAGCATGTTGAAAAGTAATCTTTTATTTTTTATTTTTTATATTGAAAAGTAGTCGTTTGTCTCATAAAGTTGAGTTCGTAAGTAAGTCTTTTTTCTAGTGAAGTTATCTCGTGAAGTAACTTCACTAGACAAACTTATAACATTACGAGAAAAATGAGATAGTATGTTGTTTGTCTTGTAAAGTTATAAGTTTGTCTTGTGAAGTTACTTCACGAGACAAAAGACAGAAATGAACTCAACTTTATGAGACAAAAAGTCAACTTTACGAGATAAAAATCTAACTTTTGTCTATTGTAAAAGTGAGTTTATTTCTGTCTTTTGTCTCGTGGAGTAACTTCACGGGACAATCTATTGATCTTCACAAAACGTATTTATTTTTTTCATAATGTTGTAAGTTTGTCTTGTGAAACGTGAAGTTACTTTACGAGACGTCTTATGAAGTAATTTCACTAGACAATCTATTCATTTTCACGAGATATATTTATTTTTTTCATAATGTTGTAAGTTTGTCTCGTGAAGTAACTTCACGAGACAAAAGAAAAAAATGAAAGGAAAAGTACAAAAACCAGCCCTGAACTATGGAATTGGTTACAATTACACCCCTAAACTTGCAATTTGACCAACTACCCATTTGTAGTATCAAAATGGTTTCAATTAAATCTTTTTATTAAATTAAATAAAAGGACCTAATTGCAACCATTTTGTCCTCAATTCAAAGTAGATCCACTCAACTAAACAAATATAGAAATATAGAGCAGATATTAGTGTTTACCATTGAAGTCTACCACTGTCTATCTGAGATAATATTCTATCTCTGTCTATATGAAATAATCTATCTTTGTCTATCTAATATTCTATCTAATATAGAAATATAGAGCAGAAAATACTATCTTTGTCTATCTCAGATCGATAATGATAGAAATCCATCATATGAGATAATATTCTATCTCTGTCTATATGAAATAATCAGTGATAGAACATTGTCTATCTCTGTCTATCTTAATTCAAAGTTATCATTAATAGATCCACTCAACTAAACAAATATATAAATATAAAGTGCAAACGATATAGAAACTATAGAAACAGATATTAGTGTTTACCTATCATTGTCTATCTGAGATAGATAGAGATAGTGCTCTATCTCTGTCTATCTTAATTCAAATGTATCAATAATAGATGTATTGATGTTAAAGTTTTTTATAAAGTTCTTAAGATAGATAGTTGACTTACAAGTACATTATTAAAATAAGCATTATTAAAACAGAAACATATATTAGTGTTTAATATATAGAAACAAATATAGAGCGCAAACCATATAGAAACTATAAAAATAGATATTAGTGTTTACTATATAGAAATGATAGATGGTTATCATGCATTGTTTGATGAAGAAGAAGACGTTGGAAGAAGACGTGGAAAAAGGATGGGTATCGAACGTGAGCGTGGATATCGGGTTGGTTGATGGGCAGTCTGATTAATCGTAATTAATTGACTGGTTATTGTTGAATTGAAATTGAAGAAATTGCGGCAGACGGAACGTAATGAAATGTAATGTCGCCGCAAAGATTGGAATGTGGATGATGATGAGATGACATGTGGATGATGTGTATGTGGTGATGAATCACACTTCTCGGTAATAAATGCGATACTACGTTCTAAAATAATATATGCGATGTTGCTGATATGCGTTCGTAGTACACGTTCATGTAATATGTGCGTGTCACAAGTTTTCTTGCGCTGGAACCAATGTTAATTCCACCGCAAGTTTCTCAGAGTGATCTGAGGTCGAACACGGGGAATGTGATGATCAATGCGATGTTAATGTGATATATGCGACCAAAAATAAAATAATAATAAATTGTATTGGAAAAGTAAAATACGATGACAAAGTAAAATGTGATGATAAAATAAAATGCAGTGACAAAATAAAATGCGATGATAAAATAAAATGCAATGACAAAATAAAATGCGGTGACAAAATAAACGAATAAACAAATAAATGGCTGACTGTGAAGATGTGCAAGTATCTGATGGAATGCGTGTGAAATGTGTCAGAAAGAGAATGGGTTGGGGGAAAGGACATCGCAAGTTCGTCAATCCTGTTGAGGACACAACTAAGGTTCCACTTTCCCTTGGCTTATACCTCTCAGTGATCGACCGCGTTCCTATATGTCTATGGTGAATCAGGGATAAACGTTGCGAACGCAAGGTTGTTTCCATCTTTGGAAATACTTCTTGCTTTAGTTAACCATTCTTCCAACCTTCTTTCGAGAGGTGGATTAACATCTTTACTTCTGCTCTCACGGGTGAAGATGCCGTTGAACATGCGTTAGCTAAACTTAGCTGATTTCTTCAACAAGGATTAACTTACTCATTTAATCCTTCCCCCTTACCCTGGGGATTAGTTACACGTGATAAGAGAGATGGACGATGAATGTATGAAGGAGAATAGAGAAATGACGATGAATATGCTAATGATATTAAGGGATAAAAATAAGCGTTTGTTATAGATGGATGAATGAAAGATTAGAAATGAATACAATCGATAAATAGAAAGTGAGAAAAACTAAAGAAAGTGTGTCAATGTCTTGACACGGATCTCGATCGGAGACGATTTGCTTGCCGGCGTGTGGGAGGAGTGAGGTGGAAAACTTCCTTCTCAGGATAGTTTCCCATGTAGAATTGATCTTTGCACAGAGCTTCTCTTCGGGCTTGTGGATGAATTTCTGGCTCCCGAAACTCCCCTTTCGGACTTGTCTCGTCTTTCTCCTGGATTTTCTCTAAGTGACCCTTCAGACCAGCCTCCTCTCTTTGGAATTGATGTAGCTATTTATAGACCTTGGCACCTCCTTCGTCAGTGATCCCGCTCTGAAAAGTTACTTTTTCTGCCACACTTGGTGGAAACGTCCGATCTGCTCCACATTCAATTTTTCAGATCGTACAACAGAAAAGCTATACAATTTTAGAAATCCCCGCGAATGCGTCGCTCTTTTCATCTACGATTGATCGCTGCATGCAGTGCAAATGCATTGAACTTTTTATCTAGGATCGATCGCCGCATGCGGTGAAAATGCGTTGATCTTTCTGTCCACGATCGATCATCGCAAGCACTGCAAATGTGTTGCTCTTTTTCGTCCTCGAGCGGTCATTGCATGTGGTGCAATTGTGTTGCTCTTTTCGTTCACGATCGACCGTCGCATGCAGTGCAAATGCATTGCTCTTTTTGTTCTCGAACGATCGTCGCATGCGGTGACCTGTTTCCTATAAAACAAAGACTTGGACGTCCCTTTTTGCCGTTGCAATGGGGTTAGCGGATGTGCTTCCGACACTTTACAACTTTTGCGTTTCTAAGCCAATTTCTATATGTTCGACACAACTTTTTCCTTCTTTTTGCCGCATATTCTAAATAAGATGGTATAAATAATGTGTATTTCTACAAGTTATCAGTTATCCGTGTGGGCTGAGAATATTTTTGGTATTTCACTACCGTGGGTTGGGCTTTTCTTCGATCTTTTTGAGCTAGGTTCAAATTTTTCTATTCATGTAAATATTTTGGGCTTTTTTTTATTACATTTGAAAAGACCCCTTGAAAACAACCCTATTTTTTGTCATTATTTTGAAAAGCTAAATTTAACAATAATTATTTAAAATCTAATGTTAATCAACCAATCCAACAACGGAATTAGAGCTTGGATTCCATGCTCCCTAACTTATAACAACTTTGCTAAAGTAAGCTTAGCTTAGTGGTATTGACATGACCCCGTCTCGAGAAGTCAAAAGTTTAAGCTTACTCCACAATTGTTGTACTAAAAAAAATATTTACAACTTTCATAACTAATCAAAATTGCTCTAAGAAAAAATAAAACAAACAAAAAAAAAATCAAGGTCCCGTTTTGTAACTATTTTGTTTGTTTTTTTTTTTTAAATTAAGCATACTTTCCCTCCAAATTTTTTTCCTATGTTATCTACTTTTCACCCGTGCTTTAAAAAGCTAAACCAAAATTTGTGAATTAAAAAAAAATTTTCAAAAAGTTGTTTTTGTTTTTGAAATTTGATTAAAAATTCAATCATTGCAGTTAAGAATTATACCAATCATATAGTAAGAAATGTGGATGATATAGACTTAATTTTCAAAAACAAAATGGTTACCAAATGGAACCCAAAAAATTAATTTAATAAAAAAAATTGACATTTTAGAATAACAAAACGTATATTGTTGTAGGAAGATTTTAAAATCTCAAATCTTTAGGTTTCTATTTTGATTTGGTCTTACTTTTCATTTATATTAAATAAATAGAATATTTTAAATTTTATATATTTATAAATAAAATGATAATAATACTAAGTTTAACTTAAAAATTGTATATAATTTTATTAGAATGAGTAGGACTGTGAGTCGATTAGTGCTATTTCTTAAGACAAACAAGGAATCTAACAAATTTCATATTTCCGTAGAGAATGGGAGTTTGACTCATAATTTAACTATTAAGCATGGTAAGAAATTAAAAGGAAATAGATTCTAATTTTTAAAAATTAAATACAAAAAAAATGATTACTAGATTCAACCTTAAATTTTTTTTTTTTCCATATATATAAACTTAACTTAATTGCCCTTTAACTTGGGAAAATCCTCCAAATTCAACGTTTGAAGACACAGATTTCTTTTTCTCCTGTTTTTATCACTTTGTTTTTTTTTAACAAAGTTTTTCTTGATTCCAAACTCTTTTTTGACGTGTGTCCGTCTGTCAAGAGTGTTGCGTTAACCTTGAGTAACAATCAATGTGAGACGATTAACACCAAGATCGTACTACAATTGTTTTCAAGACAATAGTCCTTCTACGATACAATTATTATTCTAATCTGATATTCGATTCCTACGATATTTAAGTCGACCTAGGATTTTAAGTTAATTCAAATTTGTATATGGATTGTCAATAAGGTTAGTGGCTCTTCCATCAAAATGCTTCAATTCTAAGTAGGAAAATCGTATGATGTTTGAACTATACCTTATTTTCTTCTTCGAAACTTCTCGTCGATTCTCGCTTTCATTTATGGGATGAACAATTTTCGAATTTTTGAATAATTTTGTGTAGACTTTGAACGAAAATCGTTTTGTGAAGTTTATATCATAACTACTCGAGAATATTGCTATGTATATTTCTTTAAAAAAAATTAAAAAAAATAATAATATAATTGTGTATATATATTTAGGTTATCTAGGTAGAAAGTCCTACACTAGAAGTGTAAGTTTGGACCATTTGATTGAATGATAATAAATGCATATCTATATTTTCTAATAATTTGTTTTTATTTAATTTATTGCATCTGGATAAAAATAATAACCCTTTTTGGATTAAGATAAATATATAACCTTTAATCAATGATTTTTAAACTTACGAAGAGAAATTTTCTTGGAGAACTTTTAACAATATTAGCTATTTAAACATTACAATATTATATATTTTATTATTTGCTCTCTTTTTTTTTTTCCACTTGAAATTCTAAAATCTTCTTATTCAAACAGAGAAGTTTAATATCTATTTATTTAAAAAATAAAATAAAATAGAATGGTAATACGTTTAAATTGAAAATTGTATATAATTTTCTCTTCCAATTGGGCTTTGATGCCATCTTCTTCCCTCCTCGCAATCAATAAATTACATCTCTTTTTTTCTCCATTAAAGTCTTTCGAACTTAGACCATGTTAGGGTCTTTTATTTATTATTATTAATTTTAAACATTTTGAAATTTCAAATATATATATTTTTTTTATCTATTCAAGTGTTGTATTGATGCTTATGTCGGATTAAAATCTTTAATCTTATGGAATGAAAAAGATTTTTTTTTTTTTTTTAATTTTAGAAGTAAATTATTTGAATGTGGTTGTCTAGTGAAATTTTATTTTCAATTACTTCCTTTTCTACATTCATTTTACAAATTAAAAATGTCACGTGCTTGTGTTGAAAGACTAGTCTTAATAAAAGACTTAGTTTTCTTAGATGTGTTTGTGTTAAACTAATCGTATAATTTGATTTTAATAATACGCTATCCAAATAACTTTTATTAAAAAATGACCCTAACCCAATCATGAAATATTTGGGTTGATCATTTACTTCAATTTTTGTTCTAAAAATAAGTAAAATATTAATAAGTAGAAATTTGATTTAATTATTTGTAAATATTGAATTAAGATTAACAATTCAATTTCAATTTATATAATGCAAATTTTCTTTCCAAAGTGCTAAAAATTATTTTTATGAATGGTCAGAGAATAAATTATCTAAAAGATAATGAAATATGAAATATAACAAAAATAAATATATCTATATATAATATCATAAGTAAAAAAATATACATTTTAAAGTAAACAATAAGTTTGGATTGATTTGGGTTATTTAGATGAATTCTTGAACTAACCCAACCCAAAAAATTTCCAGTCGAAATGAGTTAATAATCCAACCCAAACCGCACGGATTAAATTGGGTTGATCGATTTTTTTGGATCGTCGAATTTTTTGAACACGACTATGTACGTGCAATGGATTATATCTTCAAATCAATTTCAAGTACCTCAAGGCAATGCAATTATTCTATTAAACCACATTAGCATAAAACAATTTATGTGATAAAATATATTTTTTTAATAAAAAAATATATTTTAAACCCTCAAGTTTTGGGTATATTTTTTATTTGAGCTTTAAGTTTCTATTCCTGAATTTTGAGTCTAATTTTCTTTTGATCTTTAGATCTCAAAATGTTACTCTTTTACTCTTGTATGTGAATTTAATTTTCATTTTATCTCTATATTTCTTGATTTTTTACTTTTACCCCAAAGTTTTCACTCAGGTTCATTTTTAGACTTTTGAACTAATTTCTATTAAATAATTTTAAAAAGAAAAATAAATATATATAATTTTTTATCACTATTAAAATTAAATAAAAAAATTCACATCATTATTATTCTTATTGATGAATTGAAAGTAAGGATCAAAAGGAGCATTAGTGAAAATTTAAAGATAAAATATAAAATCTTAAATTCAAGACTCTAGAGTAAAAATATGACATTTTGATACTTATATACACAAAATTAGGAACTAAACAAGTGCTTTTTAAATTTATTGTCGTTTCTTCTCAAAATCCTCTTATGGTTTTTATCTTTAAAGAAACATATAAATTTTTAGTTAAATTTTAAAAATAAAAACAAGTTTTTGAAAACAACTATCTTTAACTAGGTGAAGAAGTATTTAATTTGGTAATTATTTTGATTTTTATTTTTGAAAATTAAGTTTATAAAAACTTCTTCAACGAATAAGTTTCTTAGTTTTGTTATTCACTTTCCACTAATATTTTCAAACACCAAGCTAGATTTCGAAAATTATTATAGAAATCAAACATAAATTTTAAAAATAGAAAACTAAAAACAAAGGTCCCATTTAGTTTTTTTTTTTTTTAGTTTTTGAAAATTAAGTCTATGAACACATTTTCGATCTCTAAGTTTCATGCTTTGCTATCTACTTTTTACCAATATTTTAAAAAATCAAGTCAACTTTTTAAAACAAAAAAGAATAGTATTTAAAAACTTGTTTTTCTATTTAGAAGTTGGCTAAGAATTCAACTCTTCTACTTAAAATTGATACAAATCATAGTAAGAAAATAAGAGAAAATTGGTTTAGTTTTCAAGAACAAAAAATGAGTAGCGAAATGACTATCAAACGAGGTCCGGGTTATTATCAAATGGAACCTTAATTTTCAAAATCCAAATGGTTATTAAGGGTCAATCTCCCAACCACTCCCTATAATCTAATTTTTGTTGGCATAATCCCAAACTATGATGAATATGAAGACTCATACTTAACTCGATGTGAAACAAAATTTTTTAGGGTATAAATGATCACAGTATAGAAATAATTAGGATAAATCAAACCATGAAGAAGTTGGAATAAGTTTTTCTTTGCTAATTTCAACTGATTCTCCATTGAAATGGACTTTAGATATTGATCTTTTATGGAACATTATCTATTTCATCTATTTTTTTACTCGATAAAATGGAAGAGAAATCTTAATTCATATGAAACAGAGATAAAAGGAATTGAATTGTCACCTGAACTTAAAAGATTTTTCTAAATTACAATCTTAGACTAATTCTCTTTTGGAACATTTAATCTTTTCATTATATCAACGAGAGTTATTTTCTGTTTCAAAAAATAAAAAAGGAAGATTACTTTTAGTTTGTGGACCAATTTAACTTGTTGAAATCTACATGGTTTTGCTCAATCCATGAGGTAGAGATTGGATACTTGGTTGCCTTCCACCAAATGAAGCAAGGAAAAAAGGTTCCCTTATATGATTGAAACTCAAAATCCTTGTTTAAGTTGTTGTGATGAGAGAGGTGATGGAGAGGGTCTTGATAGCTGACTAAAGAAATAATCTCATTGGGATACCTACCCACTTGCTAGTTTTCTAAAAGCTAATATTCCCTCCCCTGTTGTTTACTTTTCCTTTTTGTTTGTTTTTAGGAGTTGGGCCAGGATAATTACTTGAGACCCAAATTCAAGTAGATGCAACCATGTTTTCTCCATTTGGGCTTACTATATGTCACTCAAGCCTAAACCAAGAGTGCACTCTAAAAATCTACTACTTTTTTGTGTCCCTCTATTAGGAGACATTATTCCCTCAAGGATGGGTAGAAGGAAGGTTCCCATTAAGCACACTCATGGTCGAAGGATGCCTTACTCACATAAGAGGAGAGTTATGAACTTCTAAGACCTACAGTATAAGAAGTTAATGAGGCATAAAATTGATGTTTTTTAATCGTGGGCTCACGAACTCCTTGGACCAAATATCAAGTGAAGTTTATAACTCCACATCCGAACTTCCTAATCTTCCAACTCCTTGGTCCAAATACCCTTTTACATAATGTGTACACATCGCGAGTATACGTGGTAGGGATTAGAATTTTAGAACAAAAGGAAACAAAAAAGAAAAAGGCATAACAAGACAAACTGGAATCTTAGATTAATTTAATATCAGACTCCTGAATAAGGAAGTTATTACATCAATTAAAACATGCAGAACAAGAAATAAGCATAGTAGATGGAGCACCTAATCCAATCTATATACATGAATGGTGGACCTACTCAGATTTTAACTCAAAGCTAAATATGATGAACAAAATGAAAGGAACCCTTCATCACAAATCTGAACAGCATAGCTAGGTTTGTGTAATTTATTGTTAAAGAGAAACAGCTTCTCAATTTATGTATAAGAAATTCATAAATGTCAACCTAAAATGTATAGCTAACAGAGGATACTATTCACACTTCCCCCTAAAACCAGAGACACAGATATGAATGATACAGCGCATACGAATGGCCTAAATTACAACATATCAACAAATTGTAATAAAGAGCCTAACAAAAGAATGAAAGAAGCTTATCTTCAAAGGCCCAACCTGAGATCCAGAGTGAGACTTGAAGAATATGAAGAAGATGAACCATCTTCAAGAGGGGCAGGCATGTTCAAATCCAAATCAATGAAACCTTCTTCTGTAGCTGCATTATTCTCCCAATGGAATCTCTTGTGATCTGCTGTTCCTAAAATCATCATCGACATTTTATTCTCCAGATTGATACTGCTCCTCTCATGGCTACAATGCCCAAACAGAGTAATTTCATCTTCTGTTTCTTCATCGCTCTTTGCCATAGCGAAACAGCCTCTCACATTCTTATGACTTGCCCTATGTCCACCAAGCGCTTGATGTGATCCAAACACTTTCTTACAACTCGAGCATTCGAATCGACAATCAGAAACCCTAGAAATCGAATTAGGGCCATTTGCAAGCATTAGCAAACAATTAGCGATGTCTTGATCTTCTTCAGTAAACGAAGATTCTACCAAATCAGTAGCGATATTAGGGCTAAAATTAGGAGAAACCGAAATAGGACGACGGAAATTAATCGGCGGAATAATCCCCCGCCATTGACGTTCGGGATGACACCTCATGTGACCGAAAAGCGCTTTATTCGACCAAAATCTCTTCCCGCATTCAGTACATGGAGGAGTGATCTTCGGTGCATTGGGATCGGGTTTCTTGCTATACTTAGCCTTGGAAGAGACGACGGCAGTGACGACGGTGGAGTCGTCGGTTTCGATTCTTGACCTTTTCTTGCGGGGACGGCGGCGCTTGGTAGTTTCGACCATTTGGAGTTCAAAAGGAAGAGTGAGGTCGAGAGGAGAGCTGCTACTACTGGCAATGGAGACGGAATTGAAATGTGGATTCATGATAAGGAGATTAAAGAGAGAAGAAGGGAGCTGAAAATGGAAGAAAAGCCGAAAAGTGTAACAATGGCGGAAGGATTTGGATTTCGTAGGCGAAGAGACGGTTATTGGTTCTTCTTTCAAAGAGGTACTACTGTCACAGACATGGCGGTTTTTTCTTATTTTTCATTTTCATTTTTATTTTTTTATTTTTCAGTTGGTTATTGCGGTAGTTACGGGCATTACGGGGAGAGATTTTATTTTATTTTTTATTTTTATTTTATGCGCTCTTTCAACTGACTTCAGTCTTACCTGGTCAAATTTGATCGTGACCGTTCATTTCGTAGACAAGATTTCAACTAGCTTTATCTTTTATGGATCCTCGTATAGATTAGTTTGCACGGAAGCTTCCTTTAAATTACGATTCTGGTCTTATAGCGATAAGAAAATTAAGCCGAGTTAGTTATTATACCAAGGATTCAATTATCGACCTCGATTTCGATATTTTATTTATACTAAGAATTGATACATTATCAGATATATCGATAAAAGATCGATATCGATGAGTATTTCTATAAGTCACGAAATTTATAAAATTTATTTAGCTTAATAATTAAGTTATTTTTACTCTAAAACTAAATTATGGATATTATGATATTTGTTTATGACTACAAGCATTTATAAAAGATGTTGGAGATATCCTTCAATATTTAATATTAATATTTAACCTTTCGATTTATAGATAAAATATTGATGGATATATTGACGGATATTTTCATCCTTGATTATACTTTGTGTTTGGGCATTTAATGAGCGGATTATTATATTACATCTCATATTTTGGTTGATATTTTTAACTATTATAACCTACAATTAAGTACAATATTACTATTTCAAATATCTCTTTATTACCATGTTTACTATTTCCAGAGTATAACAGTCGCACCCCAAACACAAACTATTATAATCTAGACTAAAACATCCACTAATAGTATATAATAGTCTGTATTTTGAGTGCAAACTATTTTAGTTTGGAAAACACGGTAACGAAGATGGAAAGAGATGACATATAGGAAAATAGTAAACAATATTAAAAATAGTAAGCACGATGATAAGAGAGGTTTGAAATAGTAATACAATTTATGTATAATAGTTGAAAACATCAACTATTATAATTCAATTGGAATGCAAAGATGAAGTGGGTTGTAATATTTACTTAAATTTTTTAAAAGTTGGGGCCAAATACCCCTTAATTCCAACCAAGGTTTGAAAAATCGTTGTGGATGGAAATATCAAGATTTGTTATTCTATAGAAATATCAATAGAATTATTGATATAGATGGAAATTTTGGAAAAGATAAATTGATATAATTAGTTAATGAAATTTTGATTGTATCTTAATTATACTATAGTTGACCATTTTTAATCATTATTTCTATGAAGTAAGATAATATTCAAATGTGTATTGTAAATATTTATGTAAATATCGATGCAATAGCATAAATTTAAAAAAGAAATGAAAAATAATTACAAGATAATATCAAATATTAGTAACTAATTACAAAATTAAATGAGACATGAAATATTTACATGCGAAATAATAGTACATTGTTTATCATAAAGTTACATATCTAATACAAAAATATGACTTTTGAGCATCTAATCCATAATCTGAATAATTCCGATAGAAACTACAATATTGCTCTCAAGTCATCATATATTGAAAATACTGAAGATAGCTATTTAAATGAAAATTATAGGACTTATACGGCCAATATATAGACTCTATTGGTTGATACAATACAATAGTCGATGATCTTCCTCCTTCAAATGGAATTATTTGATGGAAAATTTGGCTGAAAATTATTGTGATCAAGTCCTGAATGACCATCGAAAATGTTTGTTATTTTTCTCAAATTTGATGTTTAGGAAATGAAAACTTTAGATAGTAAATAAACAAAACTTTCATTAGTTCAATTTGAAGTGAATGATGTGAAAATTCAAAAAAAAAAAAAAAAAAGTCTAAATGAAGTTAAAAATAAATATGTGGCTTCTTGAAAATGAAAATTTTAGACTGAAAAATAAACAAAAATCACATCAATTCAATTTTGAAGTTAAACTATCCATTGGCTTGTAAAACTATACAATCATGTAATTAAAATGAGAATACGACTGAAAAACTTCCACTAAACTAAGCTAGCATGACTAATTACTCAAAAAAAAAAAAAAAAAAAAAAAAAAAAAAAAAACCTCAAAATTTCATTAAAATGGGGGGAAATCGAAATTTCCTGTATCAAAATTTTGAAGTCATCAAAGTTTGGAAGCTTTCCACTATGGTTCGAACTTATTTGATCATATGACCATATTTATATGTTTTAATAATTTATTTTTTTTAAAAAAAACTTTACATATAAAAAAAATTAGAAATATTATAAATATGTTAAATTAGGTGTAATGTAGATGCTCATTATTAGTGTTTATTGGCCATGTGTCACTTATCCATTACTCCATGTGTTGTCCATATGTCTCAAGATTACACATTATTAGTGTCTATGTAATCCACCTCCTACTTACCAAATTGCCTATATAGGGTGGCATTTGGTGGGTTTTAGAAGGCACATATTGGTGATCAATCCAAAAAGATCGGAGAAAGTGGAGAAATCCATTTTTTGTTGTTTTATTTATTTTATATATTATATAATACATTATATTTATCTTAATATTTATTTATTTTATTATATATTATAATTATATTATCTTTTCTCCATATCCGTATTCTCGTTGTGTGTCGTTGTGCTCTAAAATTCACAACACGTTATCAGCATCAGCTCCTATCGATTTTCTCATTAAAGGTAAGTCCTAAAGGTATATTAGTTTTTCCCTCTTCATTATAATTAATAAATTTAACGTTATTTTACATATTTAATATCTATTAAATTTCTAATATAAATACAATATTTTATGATAGTGCTGCCATGACAAATCTCACAAAATTAGAGTTTGTTGTCCTTTATATCAATGGTAGTGATTATTTGTCATTGGTACTTGATGTCGAAATCCACCTGGTTGCTATGAATCTTGGAGAGACTATTAAATAAGAAAATACGATATCCAGTTAGGACAAAGCAAAAACTATGATTTTTCTTTGTCATCATCTCCACGAGGGATTGAAAATGGAGTATCTTACAATAAAAGATCCTCGTATCTTGTGAAAAAAATTTGAAAGAGAATGATCATAAAAAAAACAGTTATTCTTCCAAAAGCTCGTTATGAGTGGATGCACTTGAGACTACAAGATTTCAAATCAGTAAGTGATTACAACTCCACATTATTTAAAATCAGTTCGAGACTGTTGTCTTGCGGAGAGAAAATTACTAATGTTGATATGTTAGAAAAGACATTTTCTACATTTCATGTCTCGAATATGCTCCTGCAACAGCAACATCGAAAGAAATGTTTTAAACAATATTCTGAACTAATTTCATGTCTTCTCATGGCCAAACAAAATAATGATTTATTAATGAAAAATCATGAATCTCGATCAACTGAGACGACACTCCCTAAAGTGAATGTTGTGAATTTTATTCATAATCATGGTCGAGGTCGAAGTCATAACCGAGGTCGTGATAGTGGCAGAGGAAAAAATAATTATTATTTTTGTGGTAGTCATTCTAATCATTCAAATTTCAAAAGAACCACACAAAATGATGATCACAAAGGAAAAGCTCCACAAGATAAGAGTTCAAAAAGTGTTGAAAATAAATGCTTCCAATGCGGAATGACTGGGCATTGGTCACATATATGTCGTACATCAAAACACTTAGTTGATCTTCTATCAAGCATCCCTGAATGAAAAAGAGAAACATATGAAAGCAAATTTTGCATACTAGGACAATAATATATTTGACCCATTTCATATGACAAAGTTAAATGTGGTGGACTTTTTTGAATCTCCTGGAGAGAAAATCGGTAGAATTGATGGAATGTCAAGTGTTTCCTTTGATTTTAAAAAATTCTAGACTCAATGTTGTTCTTTTTTTTTATTCATCTCCATATTTTTTCCTCTTAGTAGATTAAACCTTTATATATTATAAACGTTGTTTTTCTTATTGTAATTATTTTCTTTTAATGAAGAAACCTGGATCATTTTCATATGTTGGGTGACTAAAAAATGAATAAAGAAGATCTAGGTCTGGAGACAGTGCAACTACACATATAATACTTATAAGTAGAAAATATTTTTCCAAACTAACAATGATGGAAGTAAAAGTCAATACAATATCAGGTTTTGCATACCTAATTGAAGGGTTTGGAAAAGCAAATATTATTTTGTCTAGAGGAACAAAATTTACATTTGACAATGCATTGTTTTCTAGTCAATCAAAGAGAAATCTACTTAGTTTTAAAGATATATGTTGCAATGGTTATCATATTGAGAGTTATAGAAAGAATAATATGAAGTATCTTTATATTATATATACTGTCTTATATGAAAAACATATACTGGAAGAGTTGTCTGCTTTATCCTCTGAATTGTATTATACTCATATACGAGTAATTGAAACATATGCAATAATGAACCTGAAGTTCATGAATCTAGATATATTTACAATTTGGCATGATAGATTAGGTCATCCAAGGTCTATGATGATGAGAAGATTTTTTTAGAATTCAAATGGACATCCATTGAAGAGCCAGAAGATTCTTCAATCTAATGAATTATCATGTGATGCTTGCTCTCAAGGCAAAGTAATCATTAGACCGTCACCAGTCAAAGTGGGGAATGAATACCCTGCATTTTGAAGACAAATTCATAGTGATATATGTGGACCTATTAACCCACCAAGTGGACCATTTAGATATTTTATGGTATTAATAGACGCATCCAATAGATGATCACACGTATGCTTATTATCAAGTCAAAATCTTGCATTTGCAAGATTACTTGCTTAAATAACTAATGGAATTTGATACTCAATTTATATTATTTATTAAAGGTTCTTACCTTCATATTTATTAGTTTCATTAGGGAAGTAGCCTAGCTTAAATGGGAAGCTCCTAAATGAATTAAGTTAAGAGCACAATTTCCTGATTGTATAATTAAGATCATTCGTCTTGATAATACTAATGAATTTACATCCCAAGTTTTTTATAATTATTTTATGTCAATTGGAATAAGTGTTGAACGTCATGTAGTTCATGTTCATACACAAAATGGTTTAGCAAAATCATTCATAAAACGTTTACAGTTAATTGTTAGACCATTGCTTATGAGAATTAAGTTTTCTACATCTACATGAGGATATGTTGTTCTGCATGTAGCATCACTTGTACGCATTATGTCAGTATCTTATCAAGTACTCACCATTTCAATTAGTTTATGACCATGAGCCAAATATTTTTCATCTGAGAATTTTTAGATGTGTCGTATATATCCCATCAATTATCAAATATCTTGAACTCCTAAGGGGTGATGTATTTACTGCACGATTTGTAGATTGTTATTTTAATGAGACAAATTTTCCAACATTAGGGGAGAGGAATTAAAAAATTGGAAAAAAAATCATGGAATGCATCGTTATTGTCTCATTTAGATCCTCATATAGATCAATGTAAACTTGAAATTCAGAAGATAATTCATTTGTAAAATATAGCAAATCAGTTACCAGACGCATTTATAGATGCAAAGAAAGTAACTAAGTCACATATACTAGTTGCAGATGTCCCATCGAAAATTGATATCCCTGATAGTGTTGGCATTCAACATGCAGAAACAATTAGGATCTTCAGCACTCCAACTACATTAATTTTAGATTCAAAGCATGCTTGTTTAATTTTCAAAAAATTGGGTTTTAGAATTTACCTTTGAAGAATTCTTCAAATTGCTTAATCTCCAACTAAAATCTCCACTCTAATGGCTTGTAGACCACCACTTGATCTTTCCTACTATCCTCTTGGTCCTTAGATTAGATTGTGGGATCCAAAATGAGAGTAGATTGAAGGAAATTTCATAATTTTGTGGTTTTTGGTCAAGTGTCTAGAGACACTCTCTCTCTCAAAAATTCAATTACCTCCATGAATCTTATCAAGATGAAATTGGTTTTATTCAACTTCATCATGCATTTTAAATGGATCTTAGATTGACACCAAACACCACCAAAGTATGTGGAAATTATAGGTGTTGTAAATTGGAAAATTTTCATCTGCTAAGATTCATGTGGAATTTTTTTTTGAAAATAAATTTTAATTGGAAAAATCCACTAAAAATTATTTTCGAAAAAATCATTTATAAAATGAATTTTTTTTAAAAAAATAAATTCTTTTAATTAATTTAAAAACAAATTATTTTAAATTAATTTTAAATAAAATTAATTCAAATAATTAATTTTAAATAAAATTAAATTTAAATAATTAATTAAATAATTTAATTAATTAATTAATTTAATATCTAATATCAAATTAATATACTACCTATTCCGAACATGAATCCCTATTCATGTATTTTAATATTTAAATTATATTTAAATATTTTTCATTACTCCAATTTCGTTTAATTCGATTATTAAACGTATAATTATATCATATATAATTAATAATTTTCTTAATTTGAATTTAAACATTTCAAACTCTTTCATCACACTATTCTAAGGTTTAATCCATTTATGAGCTAATAGGGGAACCAAATGGACCTACAGATCATGAGCTCCAATGATTCAAGATTAATTGGTTAAACCCTTTTAACTGAATTAACCAATATTCGTTGACTACCGAGTCACTCCATTAAAGTCCAACTGTAGATAGATTTCTGTCCATCTGATTTAACCATGATCAGTAAGTCAATCCTTCACAAGTTGTTTGTATTTATAGCTAGGTCAAAGTTACCATTTTACCCTTGTAATACATCTTTCTTCTTTAGTCTCCACTGATCCACTAATGAACAATTGGTTTATGGTTCTACTCCTACCAATAAATCGACTTCCTCTCAGTCATAAAGAGGGTGGGGCCCCTTGTTCAAGACTATGAGTCAATATTTAAAGGAACAACCTATCTGCTAACTCTAAAATAGGTAGAAGCGAATTTCATCTTGCAGGACTATGTCCCTAGCTATCTACCCGGTCTTACCCCTATAATGGGAGGCTTATTGAGCGGCGATTTTAAACCACTCTCATCATTGCATATTAAAGGATAATCTCGAATAAACAAGAGTTCATAGTTAGCTTAAGATTGAGATCGAGTTACCTTAGGTCATTAAGTTGAAATAGTCAATTTTAACAGTAAACGCCGTTATAAGGAAAAGTAACTATTTCGTGGTCCGCTCTTATGCAAACATCTTTTACATAAGATGCCCCCACTCGTATGTCTCCACATGAGCGATTTCGAGATCACATCGTTTGTATCAAATACAAAGCAAGTCGCATCCATATTGTCCCCAAGATAAAGTACCCAAACCTATCCTTGTACTTATGGACCGTTTTGGCTATATACTCAAACTTGATCATCTTTTATGTCTCCATAAATTTTAAGTATTCATGCTATAGCCATGGGTTCGTTAGTTTATTGAATTTAGGCTTTATAAGTGCAATTTATATGTTCAATAACAACTTTATTGAATAAACCTTAATAACAACTTTATTACAAATAAAATATGTTTAAAGAATATAAACTGCGAGTTTTAGGACATATAACCCGACAATCCCAACATAGCAAGTTATCACTAATGAGTCTGGAACACACTAGAAGCAGGGTAGACCAGTGGGTTCCAAAGATAAAAATCCTCAAAAACGAAAAATAATTAATAGTAAAAAAGACTTGGTTGAGGATGTAAATACCCATGAAGAAATCTTTGACATGACTAGTGAGGAATGTGAAATACATAAAGATAATAATGAGATTTCAATAAACTATGTCATGATAGGAAAAAATGGAATCGAACTCATGTGGTTATTGACAACATTTTTGTGTATCATGTTGCTCTTGATATTATATCTGAAAATGAGTATTCTGAACCAAAGTCTGTTGAAGAATGTCGACATAAAAAAGATTGGTTCCAGTGGAGCAATCGAGGTAGAATTAAACTTACTTTCAAAATGTAAAGTTTTTAAACCAGTAGTCCGAACACAAGAAGGTATTAAATCTGTGGGATACAAATGAGTATTTGTGAGTAAAAGAAATGAAAATAATGAGGTCACAAGATATAAAGTAAGACTAGTTGCTAAGATTTTTTTCACAAAGACCTGGTATTGATTATGAGGAGACGTATTCTCCGGTGGTGGATGCAATTACACTAAGATATTAATTGGTCTAACTGTGTATGAAAGTCTGGATATGCATCTTATGGATGTAGTCACAACATATTTATATAGATCTCTTGATAGTGATATGTATATGAGAATCCTAAAAGGATTTAAGGTACTGAAACATATAAATCAAATTTCCGAGAATTTTACTCAATAAAGTTACAGAGATCGCTATATGGATTCAAACAATCATGACGAATGTGGTACAATCGTCTGAGTGGATATTTGTTGAAAGAAGGATATCAAAACAATCCAATATGTTTATGTGTTTTCATAAAGAAATCACTATCATAATTTGCTATTATAACTGTATATGTTGATGATTTAAATATAATTGGGACTTCTGAAGAGCTTTCAAAGGCAATAGAATATCTTAAGAAAGAATTTGAGATGAAAGATCTCAAAAAAATAAAATTTTGTCTTGGCTTACAAATTGAGCATTTAGTAGATGGGATATTTCTTTATCAGTCAACTTATACAGGAAAAGTTTTGAAAAGATTTTATATGAACAAAGCACATCCATTGAACATTCTAATGGAAGTCCGTTCACTAAATGTGAATAAAGATATATTTTGACCTCGAGATAATAACGAAGAACTTCTTGGTCCTAAAGTATCATATCTTAGTGCAATTGGTGCACTTATGTATCTTACTAATAATACAATATCAGATATTATATTTTCAGTAAATTTATTAGCAATATATAGTTCTTCTCCAACAAAAAGACATTGGAACAGAATTAAGCATATACTTCGTTATCTCCGAGTAACGATCGACATGGGTTTGTTTTATTCAAATAAATCAAATCTTGATCTAGTTGCCTATGTAGATTCTGGATATTTATCTTATCCACACAAAGCTAGTTCTCAAACAGATTATCTATTCATATGTGGAGGAACTGCTATATCATGGCGATCGGTGAAATAGACTATAACAGCCACTTCCTCAAATCATACCAAAATTCTTGCAATTCACGAGGCTAGTCGAGAATGTGTATGGCTAAGATCAATAACTCAAGACATTTGTGGAACATGTAGTTTGTCTTCTAGTAAAAATCTTCCAACGATATACTACGAAGACAACGCAATATGCATATCCCAAATCAAAGGAGAATATATTAAAGGAGATAAAATAAAGCATATTTCACCAAAGCTTCTCTATACTCGTGATCTGGAAGAAAATTGTGACATCATTATACAACAAATTTGATTGAAGGATAATCTGACAAACTTATTTTCAAAATCATTACCAGTCGCAACCTTTTAGAAATTGGTGCACAACATTAGAATGCGGCGACTCAAAGATCTCAAGTAATGTTTCCATAAGGAGGAGTAAATATATAGTATTCTTTTTAAGAGTATCAGATTATATGAAATATGTACACTTTTTCCTTCACTAGGATTTTTTCCCATTAGGTTTTTTTCTAGTAAGGTTTTAATGAGGCATATTTCACATATAATAGGCATATAAGGAGTATTATTAAATTAGGTCTAATGTAGATGCCCACGATTAGTGTCCATTGGCCATGTGTCACTTATCCATTACCCCACGTGTTGTAAATATTGAAGGATTGTGAGGTCCGATGCGGAAGCATGATCGGTCTCAAATTTTCAGATTTCACATAATTTAAAATTACAGAGAAACGATTATGCAAAATAATAGAATTTACTACATGCTTAATAGGAGGAATTAGGGAAGAAAATTCACTTACCCTTGAAGAACCAAGATCTTCATGAATTTCTTCCTTGATCTGATCACGAAAACTTCAATTTTAGAAAATCCGCAATAACCCAAATGACCACTACCACAAGAGAACCTTTTGTATTCTCCTTAGGGGATAATAATATGCATGAGTGTGGGGCTCTACTATCGTTTGGGAGAGGGAGGGAATTTTGAGTGGAAGAGAATTTTTATTTTCTGTGTGTTCTAGGATAATGACAGAGATCAGTACGTGGAAAAACAACAAAAGGAAGAAGATGAGATCTTCAGCCAACCCCCACAACACCACGATTAAACCAAAGAGAAAATAGGGATAGTTACCTCCTCAATTAATTTCAAAAAATTAATTTAATTTAATTCAAAATAATTTAATAAATAACAGATTATTTAATATATCAATATATATATATGATAACCACCTTATCATATAGTATATATTAAACTATATGTTATATCAAATATAACACATAACCTATAGTTTTAATATTATATCAAATACAATATAACATATAGTTTGAATTTCTCTCAATAATGCGTGGTATTTAACATAAATTCAATTCATATTAAATTTAATCATATGAATCTAATCCATATAATTAGTATTTGAATCACATTTAAATATTTATTTCCTTTCAAAATAAACTTTATATAATAATATATCACATCATTATGTTAATTATATCCTATATAATTAATTTAAATTAATTATATCATATATAATTAATCTCTCAATTAATTTGAACAATTCAAATTAATCCAAAATTAATTTAATTCTCAATAATCCCAGTTGAGCTACATAGGAAACCTTATAGACCTATAGATTGAAGCTCCAATGGTACTACTTGAATAAATAATTAAACTCCTTTAATTAACTTACTCAACATTCATTAACTTTGGAGGTCTAGCCACTCTCACCCATACAAATTAAATGACTACCTTCATAAAGTATGCTCACCTTGTTGCTATAGGTAGTAACTTTCAATTCTTTAAACCTTTCATAACCATACTTTCATGTTCTCAAGATCCCTCTCATTCGGATGTGATATCGTCCATTAATGTACCTCTCCTAAACTCGGGTCGTTACATCACCTATGGTCATCCTGGTGAAATGTATGTCTCTACTATTAACAACGTTATATATGAGACTATTCATTTTGTGATTCGATCTTATACAAACCCCTTTGTATAGAACATCCCCGCTCACATGTTTCTATATGAATAATTAGGATCAGATCATTTGTAGCACTTTATAACAATTGTAATATCTACAAAGCAGGTCGCATTCATAGTGTCACCAAGATAAGATACCTAGTCTTATCCATAACCACAGACCATTTAGGTTATCATTTAAACATGATTCACCTATATGTCTCTACATATATGTTTAAGTTACAAAAGATAACCTTGGATGTTAGTTTACTGGTTTTGTGGGTTAACGCTACTAAATGTGAAATAAAATACCTTAGATTTTATTAAATAAATAAATTGTTTGTACATTACAATTACAAACTACAAGACCCATGAGATTTAGGACACCAACCCCAACACATGTGTCTCAAGATTACACACTATTAGTGTCTATGTAACCCACCTCCTACTTGCCAAATTGCCTATAAATAATGGCATTTTGTGGGTTTTGGAAAACACACACATATTGGTGATCATCCAAAAAGATTGGAGAAAGTGGAGAAATCCATTATTTGTTATTTTATTTACTTTTTGTTATTTATTTATTTTATATATTTATGTATTATATTATATTTATTTTAATATTTATCTAATTTATTATATATTATTATTATATTATATTTTCTCCATATTCGTATTCTCATTGTGCGCCATTGTGTTCCTCAAATTCACAACAAGAAAAAATTTTAAATTATTACCACTAAAATTAACCAGGAAGGAAAATAAGACCATGATCAACTAAAGATTTCAAGGAAAAATAGAACATATTACTATTTTTTTTTCTCATATTCTTTTACTTTTTTTAAAGGTAATTGGTTTAAATGATAAATTATTAAAAACATTTCTAAATATAGTAAAATATCACTGTCTATCACTGATACACAATGACATTTTGTTATATTCGTCAATAAATTTTTTCAATTAAAAATTAAATGACACAAAGGTAAAATTAGGATAAAGATAGTCAAATTCTACCAAGCTCGAAACATGGCTCGAGTGTCCTAAATAGGATTTCATAGAAGTCTCCTACTAAAAATAGGCAACTTGGGCGAATGGCCCAACTGTCGAGGTCGAGGTTTGCCTAGACTTACTCGTGGGATGCCCCTGACTCTTTCATTTTCTCTAGTTAGTAGGATTGGCAACGAGGCGGGGACTTTTAAAAAAGTTCAAAGAATAAACAGTAGCAACTACTGTTATATATATATATATATAAAATTAAAAATTATTTTAAAAAAATATTTGCGGCGGGGTCAAGGAGTGGACGGGGCAAGGATACCGTCCCCAGTCGGGGACCCATTTTTTTATCCCCGGTTTGACCCCATCCTCAGTCAAATCGGGGACGAGGCGGGGAGCTGACCCCCAGAGATTTTTGTCAACCCTACTAGTTAGCTCGATTCCGCTTTACTGAGTCTAATCTAATAAAGGATTAGGGAATATTTTAGGTTTGCCCCATATAAATATATATTATTCCTTCACGTTCATTTTGAGTTGCCTATGATCACCTCATTCAAATTCACTATCATCAATAACTTGATGTGGCGCTTAAGGTGAGCTTTTCTTCACCGAATTTTATTCTCAACAACTCAATGCTATTTTTTTATAATTTAAATTTAAATTTTCAATAAAATTATTAATCTAATGAATCCATTTAAAATTGTGAGTTATCTTACTATATATTAAATTCCTATTCCTAGTAAAGCTAATAAAAGTTCATAAATATCTCACAAAAATTCTCTAAAATTTCATTGGATATTTAACTCATCTTCTTTTATGAAAATAAAATTCTCTTTATATCAATAACAAAAAATAATAGAGAAAAAAATATTGATTTTCACAGCTGAGAATTGGCAAAAGATAAATTTATAAAGACTAAATTATAACAAATACCCTTGAACTTTCCTTTTTGTTTTAAAATATTCTTATACTTTCAAAAGTTGCAATATTATCCTCTGACCTTCATAATGTTCCAAAATTACCTTAGAGTCTAATTTTTTATAATTTTGAATAGAAATCAGGAGTTAGAACTGTGTGGAGATGACCTAAAACGATGTGGTAATTCAAATTTTCGTACTATGTCATCTACTACATCATTTTACATCTC
Organism: Benincasa hispida; assembly: GCF_027475165.1. Classification (NCBI taxonomy): domain Eukaryota; kingdom Viridiplantae; phylum Streptophyta; class Magnoliopsida; order Cucurbitales; family Cucurbitaceae; genus Benincasa; species Benincasa hispida. The sequence goes on from NC_143482.1 coordinate 58,451,879, forward strand.
AATTTCAATCAAATTCTTATGAATTTATTCTTCAAGGGTATTTTTGAAATGTTTATGAAAGTTCAACTTTGATAAGTATAAGGGTATTTTAGAAATATATGGCAAAATTCAAGGGTATTTTTTTTTTATAATTTAACATTTATAAAATTGAATCCAGGATAATGTTTAGATTGACTTTCTAAATATTGTTATTTGTAATTAAAACTAAACTTTTATTTCTTTTTATAAATAATGGTAACATGAACTTGAGTTTTATAATTGCTTAATATTTATGTAACAGCGACTCTAATGATGAATATATGTTGAAATTAGTAAGTTTTTCATGTATAGTTTTAATTTCCTAGACTTTTTACTTTGGTTAAAATTAGTAAACTTGAAATATTTTTCCTTTGTAGTGAATTCAATTGAGGATGAAATTGAAAGTATAAGATGCGAGAAAAATAGTTTTTTTTTCTTTATAAATTAAACCCATTGCAATTTGGAAAAATTGTACAAAAAACCTGTCACACCCCTTCCCAGATTACCCTCTTAATCTGAGAAGAGATGTGAAGACGGCAATTGTCAACCTTCTTATGACAACTACTGCCCAACATACTCCTGTAATCCTATTTCCTAAGCATCTGTTAACTTGATATACAGTTCATATCTTATACTCAATATATGCATAACTTCCACACCAACTTATTAACTCAGGTGCTACCATGCAGAGAAATTCACATTCATTTATATAACAACCATTAAGATATTAAACGTTTATATTTACAACCCTTAACTCAAAATCCTACCATGAACCCCATGACATGTACAGACAAACTCAGAGTTAAATAGACATAGTGAATTACCTAAGCTTCAACTTCCGAAATAGTGACTGATTGGCAGATCTACTCGACTTCGAGACGTCAACCGCTACCTAGGAAGGAAAACATTTAAAAACGTGAGCTTAAAATACTCAATGAGTAACTATTTAGGAAAACATAATTTCATTCATAAATAACATAAACATACTTTCATTAACATTTATATGATCATAATCAGGGTTTAGAAATTATAACTAGAAAACATAAAATCAAATCAAATAAAAACCCTGAAATAAAGCTTATCAATATCATACTGTAAAATATCACTACTCCACTTTTTGAACATGGGGGAGAGCCATTTTTCTCAATCCCTACTGCTCTAGCTGAGACTGGAATGACAACTCTTCTCCTCAATTACCTCCCAATCTTAGTTGAAAGAGAGCCCTTTTACTCGATCATATCAACTTCAATAACATAAGTCATATATGCACGTAGAGCTGGATTGAGTCCTGACCACCTTACCATTCCTTTCAGTATCAAGGATCCCTAACATAATTGAATTTTGGGTAACTTATCATACCTTCGGTACCACATTGGAGTAGGGTTCATACAAGGCACAAACATTGAAAACATTTAATGAACATGAAACATAATACCCATTTAAGCTGATCATACTTCATAAATTGTATATCATCGCATAGTGCCTTGTAACATCAAGTATGCTTATAAAACGTGGGCATAGGCTTATAGAAAACGCATGCTAAACTCATAAATAACTTCATCACTAAAAATCATGGATCATGTGATCAACATTCATTTTAAGGCATGCGTTGAGAAAATCATGATATAAAACTTCATGTGAACTGCCTATGCGTTGAATTTCATTAGTAAAAACTAGCATTGGAAAACACTATACAATGGGTCTGTAAGCCTTTCCCACTTGCGTCTGTCCAATAATAAGAAGAGGTCCCTTGGTTAATATCATTAGCTCCCTTTTGAGCTTAACATAACATTTAACTTATCACTATCGCATACACATATCTTATCGCATCATGACTGAGTTCATCACATTACTTATACTTAGCCATTTTACCTTCTTCTTGGCTAAATACTAGCTACCCTCCTTATTGGGTGCTTAATGGTCACGAGGACACACTTTTGTGTCTATGCATCGATCAACCTCCGCATGCCTTCACACCTATGCGTGTTGTTGCATACCATGGCAAGTCCGCTGCTTGTTTGCTCTTCGTATTCAGCCATTTCCTTGCTCTTCGTATGCAGTTGTCTACTCATTCATCTATAGCATCATTTGAGATTCCAATCTTTTAAACCTTATAATTCTAATTCCAGTCATCAATTAACTAAATTTCTTCCCATGAATGTGCTAAACAAAATTTTTAACGCGCTTACCTTAGAATCTAAGCATTAAATCCTCTGAATTTGGCTGGAAAACTTCAAGTTCTTTCAAGCTTGTTCGACAATCCCTTAGCACCTTAAAAGCTTCATAGGTACTCACACTTCTTCTTAGGTGTAAGCAAAATTTGGCAAAACTAATTTTTACCTTGCAAGCCATATTTATACTTGAGTTTGCATGTGAGCTGATAACTTGTAAAAATATAAGTTATTTTACCTTTTGTTATCTAAAACAATTAAGAAAAATCATGGACAATGCGACAAAATTGGTAAGAAATTCATGATTTCATTATATTATGTGATCGCATGTGTACAACCTCATAACCCTTAAAAGTTATAAATTGTGCCTTTTGAAATGTAGAAACCCTATCATGCGATCAACAGTTCATCACGGAGGAAATTCCTGATGCCAACATTGAAACCGCATGGCTGGAGATGCATAGACTCACGCTATAGAAGAAAGGGAATGTGACATGATGCATAGTCAGTGGAAATCAAATAAAAGACCAAGTTGGTAGCTGAAAAAGAAAGGTTCACGAAAAAGCCAATGAACTTCTTATGTGAAACAGATGGCGCATCAGAGTATGCAATGTAATGCATGTCGTCAGAATAATCATTAGTGATGCCTATAAATATCTCACAAGATTTTCGTGCAAAAGAGAAAAAAGAGATGTGGAAAAAACTTTGCAAAAATTTTCACTTCATATATTTCTTTCGAGCCCTCGTGAAATCTTGAGTAAAAGCTCAAGAGCTCTCATGGAGCAGAAGAGAAATCAACTTCTTCAACACAACCCTTAAGAAACAAATGTTTAAAGAACCGGAAGGAATAAGAAACTGTTACCTACGGTTTAACTCTTCATCTCTATCTCTAGATTTTCTTTTTACTACAGTTGTTCATATTGTGTAAACCGTTAAAAAAAACTCATTTTATCAATATAAATGCATTCACAGTTTATTATTCATCTATCTCTTCATCTTTATCCATGAGTAACTAATTTCTGTATGGGTTGAGAATCATTGCAACTAATATAAAATAAGTAAAGCCTAATCATGTGTTCAACATGTTTATGCATGCTTTGAAAGCTATTTGAATTAGTTGAGAAATTACTTTAAATAGATTGAATCTATACGTGAAAAAGTAAAAGATTTAGACTGCATAAAAGAAGAAGAGATTACTTTTAGAAATAAATAAATATCTCTTGCATTAAAAGCTCATCGCATGCATCCTAGAAATAGGACAATGTAGCTAAATACACTGAGAAGTATAGTTATGATTTGCGAGTAATTTGTTTGAATGCATGGTTGTGCATTCACTTAGGGAATGTTAGTGAATATGTGCCTCAACCTTAATTCATCCCTTGAAAAACTCGATCGCATTGCATAAACTACTTCCATTACGATTATGATTTCCAACACATTCATCACGTTTCATTTCAATACTTAGGAACATAAACTCATCGTTTTTATTTAACAACAAATTAGCATCAAGATCGAAACAATAGTGTCATCGCATCAATAGCAAGCAATCCCTATGTTTGATCTTGGACTCACCAGGCATCTAGTTAAATTTACACTTGGATTTAATTAGGCAAAACTATGCGTTCTTAAAGATATCATAGAGCATTTATGTGAAACCCGGATTTCCATCTTCCCTACTTAAACAGGAAATAAAAGGGATTAACTAAGTACAAGTTAAATCCTATGTCAAAGAGTAGGAAAATTCTAAGTGCTTAAATAGATTTGTTAAGTAGCTTTGAAATAAGCCTTAACTAGTAAAAATTTGGTTAAGTATGAATCCAAAAAGAACTATGCGTTGGAGGATAGGAAAAATAGCTAAGTATTAGACAATGCGTTGGCCTTGTGCTAAGCGTTGGTGTTGTGCCATGTGTTGGCCATTAGAATTTGAGATGATATTTGGGTATTGAAAGAGGCTGAATTATAGCCGAGAGGAAAGGCTATGCAGGGACAAGCATGCGGCAGCCTATATTTGAGAGTTAGTAGAGCATGCGGTAGCCTCAAGTTGTGCGGACATAGGCGCAAGGCGCTGGAGATGTGTGCGCGGGTTGATCGTGTATGCGGCGATGCTACACGATGGATGCGACGATGCTACGCGATGGTATGTGGTGATGCTACGCGATGGTATGCAACGATGCTACACGATGGATGCGGCGATGCTACGCGGTGGTATGCGGCGATGATACACGATGGATGCGGCAACACTATGCGATGGTGCTATGCGCCGGCCTTGCTAAAGGATGAGCTAGGTGATGAAACGAGCTATAGTGGACACATGGTGAATTGTCCTTGCATTGCTAAGGCTTGCGATAATAAGGTTTATGAGGTTGGTTTCGTTGGTCTTGAGTAAGACACTACGGACGTTGACAAGCAACAAGGACATATATGCGTTGGTCATAAGGGATGCGTTAGCAAGAGCCTAGGCGATGGTAAGTTATACCATGAGACGTTGAGTTGAGAACTAGGTTGACCCAAAGGTTGTTATGCATTGGTGTGCTATGTGCCAAGGACATCTAAGGAATGTGGACGAATAGAACAAGGCATGAACAAATAGTATGCAGTGGAAGAGGGTTGGCCATAATCCTAGTTGAGCGCATAGGGCAGAGGTAAGCCATGCGGTAGAGGGCATGCGGCCAAGGAAGAGCCTTGAGAGCATATAGTATATGCGACCAAGTTGCATCAATGGGATGCACAACGTAAGGTTGGAAGAACGCATATGAAGTTGGATGGACGCATTTAAGGTCGTCATCCGGAAATGTGGCTCGTTAGAGAGGAATTTTAAGCCTTAAGCAAATAAGGTGGATGCACAAGAAGACATACAAATGTGAGGGCTATGTGGGTCTTGAATTACGATGATGTAAGGTTTTGTTGATAGTGTGGGGAAAAGACACATCAAATAGGAGGTGGAAGAGGCTGGGCATTGGTAGAAGGTGAGGAATACACCTGGATGTGATCAATGGAGAAGGTGTCGGGAAAAGGAGAAGGGTGAAATGCCTATAAAAAAGGTAGAACACTTCGCTTTAGACCACAAACTATTTTAAGTCCATAAAGATCACAAAGAAAGGAGAAAATAAGAGATATTTGTACATTGAAGGAGGGAAGAGAAACATTGATCGGACGAAAGCACAAACAGAGGCGCTGAAAGAAACTGGGTGTATGGACAGATGTCTAGGCTAACTTCAAACGAGAAGTTATTCCGGAATACTCGTGTAAATCATGTGATTTTTAGACCAAAAGTTTCTAAATTAAATTTAGATTCAATGAGAGGGTTGCCTTAATGAAATTCTAACTCTAAGGCTGTCAAATTCAAGGAAAACCGAGAGATGCTCACCAATGGGGAAACAGTCGAGCCAGGGGGATTAAACTTGAGACTTTGAACTTTCGCCAAGGAATTTCAAGGAAAAACTTTAAGGTAATCTAATTTTCACACATTTTTTAAGAAGGAAATATCTTGAGATAAGGCTCGAAAGAGTGAGTAATCTAAGCTTAAAGTTAAATCTGAAATAAGGTCCAGCGAAAGAATAAGGGAAACCGGGTGAACTGGAAAGAAAGATCTCAGCGAGTCACTATGTGTGGTTTCTTCTTTTACTCTTTTAAGCATATTTAGAGTTAATATGTTGTAGTTTATATTACGAGAAGAATATGACGTTGGGATGGTCAGGGGGTCTATGGACCTAGAACCTGAGCCCAAAATCAATCCTTCCAGGATGGTCAGGGGATCCAAAGAATCTAGTTCCTGAGCCTATGGGAAGGAAAAACCTTGAATGGAATGGTCAGAGGGCCGACGGGCCTAGCCTCTGAGCCCACGAAAGGGAGAACCATGTGCACATAGGTTAATATTTTAGATGAGGAGTGTTAACTATCTACTGTGTATGTAGGTAGGATTTTGAAAGCTTCATGATAAATGGAGGTTTGCATTGGAACCTCGTGATAATGCTTGTGATCTGTAAAAGACTTGTACTTATGACACCACTCACTGAGCTTTGTAAAGTTCATGGTTTGTTTTCTATGTTTCTCTCGCAAGTAGCAGAAGAGCCCAGATTGCGAAATTGGTTAAGGTCTACCACAAGTTTAGAAGTAGTACTAAATGAGATTGGTAGTCGAGGTAGTGTCTTTCATGTAAATGTAACTTGAATTTGTAAACTAGTTTCTAAATGAAGCATGTAAGTTTTTTTCGCTGTTGTTGTAAATAAGGTTATTAAAGGGAAACTAGTAAGATAATAAAAGGGAGCATTAGTTAATATTATGCCTCTCCTCGGGCTCAGGAGTGTGGGCTCGGGGTGGGGTATGACAATTTAACCATTGCATATATCAAAACACATCGTGAGCTAATTTCAACTAATCGCCACCTGGCATGCTAATCCTTAACTTAGCATCTCTAATGTTTCCACTTAGCCTACTAACCAATGATTAAGTCGGATGTTTAGCTTAATTTCCATCGTATAGAGCTTACAATCACTTAGGCCCCCTCACTGGTTATCGCATACTTCTAGCCGTAATTGCATCACCTCATCTTAAGTGTTCTTAGCACATCTTACATAGTCAATCTTAATTCCTTAACACACCTCTTTATATCAATTAAGTGGCCCATCATTGCATTTATCCATGGCAACCTTGCCTGCCAACTTCTAAACTTCCCAACCACTGATCCTCTTTCGACCATCCTAGCATTCTACCTTAGCATCTCTTTTGGAGTGCTTGTCTAGGCAACTTAGCTATTTGCATACTGCTTATACTAACCTTCTCCACCTTAGGTGAAGTTGGTCGCATACTTCTCTCACAAGCCTCAACTAAACATCAAACTCGACAGCTAACTTAACTTCCTTCACGACCTTCCACATACTTCATGGGCTATACTTTGGCATAGTTTCCCTTCCTTAAACACTTGGCTGCATAGCGTTTTGGAAGGGTTGACTGCAAACATTAACATAACTTTGTCGCATGGACCTTCCGTTTTCCTTCTATGTATGAACCCCTTTTCAATTCATCTAAGAGCTCACACTTCATACTTAGAATATTTTCTACCTTTAAAACGCCCGAGAGCCATCCTTTAATACTTAGAAATTTTCCTCTCCCTTAACATCTCATACATGCTCTTACACTTCAATTATTACAAACATTACAATTATCCTAACATATAATGATATAAACACATAATTAAGAGGACTTAAGAATAATTAACTAGTAAATCGAGTTTAGGGGTTTATAAAATCCATTTTAAAGGCCTAAAACGGAAAATGACCCAAATTTTGAAAAAAAAAATGTCAAATGCCCCTTTGTTGATGTCATGTCTTGTGAACTTACAATATTTTCCTTCCTTTCGTGATTTTTTTCTTTCTTCTTTCTTCTCCAATTCCTTTCTTTTTTTTTATTCTTTTTCCTCTTCCTTTCTCCTTCTCTGCGCGTCATCTCTTCTTCTCCGATATCTTTCTGTTGTACATTTTTTCTTCTTCTCTAGCACGACGAGTTCACACGGGCAGCTCCAACGCGACCAACTCCGGTGAACAACAGTAAGAGCGAGAGAGAGAAGAGTGATTTTGTAAGTGAGGAAAACAAAAGTGATACCGACAAGAGCGAGACTAACAAGAGGTGGAATAAGACAACCCATTGTTCCATGGATGTTCACAAATGGATTGTCAACGATATTGACAAGAGCGAGACAAGTGAGAGCGAAACAGACGAACTCGAGATCGGAGAAAGCGAGATAGACGAGAGGGGGAAGAAGACGATCCATTGTTCCATGGATGTTCGCAAATGGATCATCAGCGAGAGGGAGAGTAAGAATGAATGCTTTTTCGTGTGCGCGCAAGTATATTTTGGTAATTTGACGATAGTAAAGGATCATTCGGCATTTTTTTTTTTCAAAAATTGGATTATTTGACATTTTCAACCCAATTTTTAGGTCATCCGTAAAAATTTTCCTTGCAATTTTATTATTTCATAATTTGTTAATGGTTCAAATTTAGAGTGAATTAAGCATTTAAGAACAAATATATATATTTTTTATAAGTTTGAGATATGATTCTATTTATCTTTAAGTTTTAAATTTTATCGTATAATTATATACTTTTTTATAAGCTTGAGATAGGAATCTTTTTATGTTTAAGCTTCATTTTTATATTTGAAAATTTGATTTCAAATCTTTAAAATATGAAAATTTGATTTCAAATCTTTAAAATATGAAAATTTGATTTCAAATCTTTAAAATATGACAATATTTGTATTTATTTAATTTTTTTAAACCTTAAGCACTGGAATTTTAAAAAAATATATTTTAAATTATCATGGGTTTACCAAATATTTAGGGTGTGTTTAGAATTTATTTTCAAGGGTTGAATTTAAAAAATAAATCATTTAGAAGAACTTGAGTATTTTTATTTTTATTTTTTTGCATTTTTTTAGTTGGAAAAATACACATATTTTTGTGAACTTGATGAGTACAACGAGAACATATATATAGGAAAATATAATATAATAATAATGTATGATTAAAATAAAATAACAAAATATAAAAATTATGAGAATTTCTCAAGATTCTTCGCTTTCTCCAAAATTCATGGATTGTGCCTAATGTATATGTGTTTTTAAAATCCACAAATGGCCAATTATTTATAGAGATTTTGGCAAGTAGGATGTGGCACATTTGGGCATCAAGCATAGGTTGTTGTATGACATATGACCAATACATAGGGTAATGGAAGGAAGACACTTGGCTTTTGACACTAAGCTTGAGTATCTATCTAACACATATTATAATATTTATAATACTTCCCCTTAGATACCCATTATATATATGAAATATGTCTCATTAAAACTTTACTAGGAAAAACCTAATGGGAAAAAACTCTAGTGAAGGAGAAAGAGTACACATTTCATATAATATACTCTTAAAAGAATACAATATATTTACTGCCACTCATGAAAACATCATTTAAAATCTCTAAGTCGCCGCATTCCAATGTTGTGCACTAATTTTTCAAGAGTTGCAGTTGGTAATGATTTTGTAAATAAGTCTGTTAGGTTATCCTTTAAAAAAATTTATTGTACAATGATGTACCGTTCTCTTCAAGATCATGAGTGTAGATAAGCTTTGGTGAAATATGTTTTGTTCTATCTTCTTTAATATATCCTCATTTGATTTGGAATATGCATGCTGTGTTGTTTTCGTATAATACTGTCATAAGATTTTTATTAAAAGACAAGTCACATGTTTCATGAATGTACTGAGTCATTGATCTTAGTCGAACACATTCTCAGCTAGCCTCGTGAATTGCAAGAATTTCAGCATGATTTGAGGAAGTAGCCAGTATAATCTATTTCATTGACTGCCACGGTACAACATTTCCTCCACATGCGAATAGATAATTGTTTGAGATCTAGCTTTATGTGGATTAGATAAATATTCAGAATCTACATAACCAACTAAATCAAAATTTGATTTATTTGAATAAAAAAAAAACTCATATCAGTCGTTCCTTGGAGATAACGAAGTACATGCTCAATTCCGTTCCAATGTCTTTTTGTTGGAAATGAACTATATCAGGCTAATAAATTTACTGAAAATGCAATATTTGGTCTTGTATTATTAGCAAGATACATAAGTGCACCAATTGCACTAAGATATGATACTTCAGGACCAAGAAGTTCTTCATTATCGTCTTGAGGTCGAAATGTATCTTTCTTCACATCTAATGAACGAACTTCCATTGGAATGTTCAATGGATGTGTTTTGTCCATATAAAATTTTTTCAAAATTTTTCCTATACAAGTTGACTAATGAACAAATATCTCATCGGCTAAATGTTCAGTTTTTAAATCAAGGCAAATTTTTGTTTTTTTCAAGATCTTTCGTCTCAAATTCTTTCTTAAGATATTTTATTGTCTTTGAAAGCTCTTCAGGAGTTTCAATTATAAGTCATCAACATATACAGTTATAATAGCAAATCATGATGGTGATTTCTTTATAAAAAAAAATACATGGACATATTGGATTATTTTAATATCCTTTTTTCAATAAATATCCACTCGGGCGATTGTATCACATTCATCCTGATTGTTTCAATCCATATATCGATCTCTGTAACTTTATTGAATACAATTCTCGGGAATGTGATTTATATATTTGAGGTATCTTAAATCCTTATGAGATTCTCATATAAATATCATTATCAAGAGATCCATATTATGTCATGACTAATCCATAAGATGCATGTCCAGACTTTCATACACAGTTAGGCCAATTAAATATCTTAGTGTAATTGCATTCGCCACAGGATAATACGTCTCCTCATAATCAATGTCAAGTCTTTGAGAAAAACCTCGTGCAACTAGTCTTATTTTATATCTTATGACCTTATTATTTTCATTTATTTTCCTCACAAATACCCATTTGTATCCCATGGGTTTGACACCTTCTGGTGTTCGAACTACTGGTCCAAATACCTGATATTTTGGAAGTAAATTTAATTCTGCATTGATTGCTTCTTTCCACTGAAACCAATCTTTTCTATGTCGACATTATTCAATAGATTTTAGTTCAAAATACTCATTTTTAGATATAATATCAAGAGCAACATTATACACAAAAATGTTGTCAATAACTACATAAGTTCAGTTCCATCTTTTTTCCTTTCAGGACATAGTTTATTAAAATCTCATCATTATCTTTAGATATTTCTCCTTCCTCACTAGTCATGTCATGAACTTCTTCATGGGTATTTACATCCTCAAACATGTCTTATTGACTATTAATTATTTTTCTTTTTTGAAGACTTTTATTTTTGGAACCCACTGGTCTACCACGTTTCTGACATGTTTCAAACTCATTAGTGTCAACTTCCTATGTTGGGATATCAATTTTCAATGGAATATTTGCAGTTGGTATATGTGACTTAGTTGTTTTCTTTGCATCTATAAATGCATCTGGTAATTGATTTACTATATTATGCAAATGAATTATCTTCTGAACTTCAAATTCACATTGATCTATACAGGGATCTAAATGAGACAATAACGATGCATTCCATGTAATTTCTTTTTTCAATTTCTTAATTCCTCCCCCTAATGTTGGAAATTTTGTCTCATTAAAATGACAATCAAAAAATCATGCAGTAAACACATCATCCGTCAGGGGTTCAAGATATTTAACAATTGATAGAGAATCATATCCAACATATATTCCTAATCTCCTTTGAGAACCCATCTTAGGTAGAGCAATTGGAACATATACCATACATCCAAAAATTCTCAGATGGGAATATTTGGCTCATGGCCATAAGTTAAGTGTAATGGTGAGTACTTATGATAAGCTACTGGCTTAATGCGTACAAGTGACGATGTATGTAAAATACCATGTCCCCATACAGATTTAGGAAGTTTAGCTCTCATAAGCAATGGTCTAGCAATTAATTGCAAACGTTTTATGAATGATTCTACTAAACCATTTTGTATATGAACATGAGCTACAGGATGTTCAACACTTTTCCCAATTGACATACAATAATTATCAAAAGCTTGGGATGTAAATTCATCAGCATTATCAAGACGAACAGTCTTAATTGTATAATCAAAAAATTGTGTTTTTAACTTAATTATTTGAGCAAGTAATCTTGCAAATGCCATATTTCGACTCGATAATAAGTACACTTTGACCATATGCTGGATGCTTCCATTAATACCTATCTAAATGGTCCACTTGATGGGTTAATAGGTCCACATATATCACCGTGAATTCGTTCTAACAATGCACGTGATTCAGTTCCCACTTCGACTAGTGATGGTTTAATGATTAATTTGTCTTAAAAGCAAACATCACATGATAATTTATTAGATTGAAGAATCTTTTAGATCTTCAATGGATGTCCAATTGAATTTCAATAATTCTTTATTGGGATTGGAGTCCTAAATCTCTCTTGTATTCTCATAGTTTGTAAAATTTGTATAAACAAATTGTTATTAGTAAAATAATTATTTTATGAGTATACACTCAATCCAATAAACAAATATCATATGTTATTTTATGTAATTTATAAAGGATCTCGTCGAAAAGAACCTTGAGCAGAAGCGGGATCGTCCCAATTTCCATTTCTCATAGAATGTAATTTTACAGAAAAAAAAAAAGAACAAAATTATGCATGTACATAAATTATAGCATGCTTAATTAAAAGGAAGCTTAGTGTTTCAGAAACTCTTACCTTTGAAAATCACTTAATGTTTCAGAAAATCTTCAAGAATCCCTTGATCAAGAAACAGACACTACCACGAAGGTGACCTTGGCATTCTTAGGTAGAGAATCCAAGAGTCGTGGACTCTAATTATTTTGTAATGAGGGAATGATAGATAGTAGAGAGCAGGATGAGGATTTGTGATTAATCTCCAACAACAACAACTCTCGCAGAACATTTCTGCCTTTCTACTCTGTCACAAATTATCAAGGAGACTCTCTCTTATCCCAAAATAAATAACACCATCCATCTACTTACTTGAGTGGAGAGAAAAGAAGGGAAATGTCTCCCTAATTTAAATTAAAATAACAATTACTATATATATAAATATGATAACTAATTTATCATATAATATATATATATATATGTGTGTGTGTGTGTGTGTGTGTGTGTGTTATATCAAATATAACATATAATCTACAGTTTTAATATTGTATCATATACAATATAATCTATAGATTATTTTCTCTCTCATATGGCAGTTAATATAAATCACATTTATATTAAATTTAACAATTATGAATCCAATTCATATAATTAATATTTGAATCTTATTCAAATATTTATTTCCTCTCATAATGTATAAAATACATTATTAAAATAACTTACTTGTATCATATATAATTAAATCCCTATATTAATTTGAACAATTCAAATTAATCAAAAATGGGATTTTCATTTAATCTTATTGAGCTACCAAGGGGACCTCATGGACCTATAGCTTGAAGCTCCAATGGTATATGAATAATTAATCAAACTTTTTAATTAAATTATTCACCATCTGTTAATTATCGGGCACTCCATTAAAGACCGATAGCTGCACTCCTCGAACTACATATATATTTCTGTATCCATTGGATATAACCAATCAACAGTAGATGACCCTTCACAAATTGCTCATAAGTACAGTTGGGTCAAAATTTTTGTTTTGCCCCTGTAGTTACATCTAACTTCTTAAGTACCACTGATCCCTCTAATGAACAATAGATCATGGTCTAACTATGACTAAACCCCTCTCGGGCCAGGAGAGAGTGTGGCACCACATTAATCAAGCCCTGGAATTAGCCCGAGTAATTTATCTACTTACCTCAACCTCGAGAATGAATGAATTCCTTCTTGTGTAGCTGTGTTCCCATCTCCCCAATCAGATGAATCCCCAAAATGGTAGGCTTATTGAGTCAATGATCAAACAACTCTTACCCATACAAATGAAAGGACCATCCTCATAGGCATGGGTTCACAACTCACTCAGGATTCAGGTCATGTTACCTATGGTCATCCTAATGAAATGTAAGTTTCTATTATGAACGGTGTTATATAATGAGACTAAATATTTTGTGGTCCAGTCTTATACAAACTTCTTTGTATATAATATCTCCACTCACATATCTATACATGAATGATCAGGATCAGATCATTTATAGCACTTTACAACAATGTAACACCTAAAAACTAGGTTATACTCGTAGTGTTACCAAGATAAGGTACCTAACCTTATCCACCTACTACAGACCATTTAGGTTATCACTTAAACATGATCAACTCATATGCCTCTACATATATGTTTAAGCTACAAGATAACCTTGGATGTTAGTTTATTGGTTTGTAGTTAATGCAACTAAAATATGGAACAAAATATCATATATTTTATTAAATAAACAATGAGTTTGTTCAAAACATTTATAAACTATTGAACCTTATGAGATTTGGGCATCAACCCCAACAATTTAAACATGTAAATTTGACTCTATCTACACTCGGGGCTAATCCCCTATCGATCATGCATATAGGTGGATCATGTTTAAATGATAATTTAAATGGTCTGTAGTAGATGGATAAGTTGGGTACCTTATCCTGATGACACTATAGATACGACCCACCTTGTAGATGTTACAAGTGTTGTAAAGTGCTACAAATGATCTGATCCTAAAATGGCTAGTCTCATTATATAACGTCATAAATAGTAGAGACTTACATTTCACCAGGATGACCATAGGTGACATGATAAGAATCCTGAGTGAGTTGTGAACTCCTGCCTATGAAGGCAGTCTTTTGATTTGTATGGGTCAGAATGGCCAGATCGCCGACTCAATATGCCTACCATTTTAGGAATTCTCTTATTAGGGAGCTGAGAACAAAGCTACACAAGACGAAATTCACTCATTCTCTGATGTCCGAGTAAGTAGATAAATTGCTCCCTTAAGGACTGGTTCTAAGGCTTGAACAATGTGGCCACATCCTCTCTTGACTCGAAGAAAATTTGGTCATAGTTGGAATATGACTTATTGTTCATTAAATGGATCAGTAGTGCTTAAGGAATTAGATGTAACTATAGGGGCAAATCAGTAATCTTGGCTCAGCTGTACTTACAAGAAATTTGTGAAGGATCATCGCATTGTTGACTAATTATATCCAATTGACACAAAAATATATTTGTAGTGCGAAGAGTGTAGCTGTCGGTCTTTAGTGGAGTGCCCGACAGTTAATGGATGTTGAGTAATTTAATTAAAGGAGTTTAATTAATTATTCATACCATTGTTGCTTCAATCTACAGGTCCATGAGGTCCCCTCTGTAGCTCAACAAGGATCAAATGAGAATTAATTTTAGATTAATTTGAATTGTTTAAATTAATTGAGAAAATTAATTATATATGATATAAATAATTAAATTAATTATATGTATTCGATACATTATAACATAAAGTTTATTTTGAAAGGAATTAAATATTTGAATGTGATTCAAATATTAATTTTATGAATGAGATTCATATAAATGTGATTTATAATAAATACCATGTATTATTGAAAGTAATAAAACTATAGGTTATATTGTATTTTATACAATACAATTATTGGGATTGGTACCCTAAATCTCATAGGGTCATGTAGTTTGTAATTGTATTATAAAAATATTTTATCTATTTAATAAAATATAAGAAGTTTTATTTGACATTTAGTAGCATTAAATCCATTAACCAATAAACTAACATCTAAGGTTATCATCTGTAGCTTAAACATATATGTAAAGACATACATGAGGATCATGTTTAAATGATAATCTAAATGGTCTGTAATAAATGGATAAGGCTGGATACCTTATCCTGGTGACACTATGAGTACGACTCGCTTTGTAGATGTTACAATTGTTGTAAAGTACTACAAATGATATGATTCTGATCATTCATGTCGAGACATGTGAGCGGAAGTATTCTATATAAAGGAGTTTGTATAAGACTGGACCACGAAATGACTAGTTTCATTATATAACATTGTTCATAATAGAGACTTACATTACACTAGGATGACCATAGTGAAGGAAATCAAACCAGAGGATTTCCAAGAGCAGTGGAAGGAGATCGTTCCAAATTCCATTCATATGAACATAAGTAATTACAGTCTTTAAATGGAAACATACAGGTTATGCTTATACAAAAATTACAGCATGCTATACAATGATACAAGAGATATAGTATGCATAGCTTTGAAGAACCATTCTTCAAGAATCTCTCATCAGTCTCCAAGCGTCCAAGAACAGTACTCGAATGCAATGAATAGAAACTCTAACAACATGAACACAACGAACGTTTGGATGCTCCTCGAACCCAATCGAGTCCAACTCGATTCACGAACAGAGTAAAGACACCACCACAATGGTTACCTTGGTATTCTCGGTATGAGAATCCGGGAGTCTGTATGACCTTGGCTTGAGGAAGAGACTAGAGATATACGATCGAGCAAGTGGGAGATAAGATGTTGGTCTATTGCATAGATGATGTGCTCGATCGTTTAGTAAATGAAGCCTATCGTATAGACTTAGCCACTCAATCGTGTAGCAACGATCAACTGAGTGACTATCATATAGTCAACTCTACACGATCGTTTAGTCTCTGTCAACGCTATCGCTTAGTGAAACTCTTTCACTTAATAGCTTGTCTCCGTGAGTACTTTCCGAATGAATTAACTACTAAATTTAGGAAAAAACTTTTCCTTTTATCTCATGGTTACCATAAAACTTCCAATAACCTCTCACTCAATCGGTTATTAGAGAAAAAGAATTAATTATCATATAATTAATATATTATAAATAAATATGATATCCAACTTACCATATTATATTTATAACCTATAGTTTTAATATTTCATCTCATGAAACATATAAACCATAATTCTTTTTCTATTTTATAGTACTTAATGTAAATCATATTTACATTAATTCCTCTAAATAATGTATCTCATACATCATACCAATTATATCA
This sequence comes from Benincasa hispida, assembly GCF_027475165.1. Lineage (NCBI taxonomy): Eukaryota > Viridiplantae > Streptophyta > Magnoliopsida > Cucurbitales > Cucurbitaceae > Benincasa > Benincasa hispida. The sequence continues at coordinate 58,468,583 of NC_143482.1, forward strand.
CATATAATTGAATTTCCTATTGTTAATTTGAACACTTCAAATCAACACCAAAATCTGATTCTCAACTTGAACCTATTGAGCTATCAAGGGGACCTTATGGATATGTAGCTTGAAGTTCCAACAGTATGTGAATGACTGATTAAACTCTTTAGTCACGGGATCCACCATTGGTTAACTATCGGACATTACACTAAAGATCGATAGTTTCACTCTTCTCACTACAGATATATTTTTGTGTCCATATTAACCAATCAATAGTGTGATAACCCTTCACAAATTGCTCTAAGTATAGCGGGGCCAATTTACCATTTTTCTCCTGCAGTTACATCTAACTCCTTAAGTACCACTGATTCCTCTAATGAACAATAAGACATAGTCCTACAATGACTAAGTCCTCTCTTCCAAATAGAGGTTGTGGCCACTATGTTCAAGACCCGAAATTAGGAGTAATCTATCTACATACCCCTGCTTCGGGGAAGAAGTGAATTTCATCTCGTGTAACTGAGTTCCCAACTCCCCAATTAGATAAATCCCCAAAAAAGTAGGCTTGTTGAGTTGGCAATCTGGCCACTTTCACCCATACTAATCAAAGAACCACCCTCATAGGCAGGAGTTTCCAAAACACTCAGGATTAAGGTCATGTCACCTATGGTCGTTTTAGTGAGATGTAAGTCTCAATTATCAACGACGTTATATAAAGAAACTAATTATCTCGTGGTCCGATCTTATACAAACTCTTTGTATAGGACACCCTTGTAGGATCTAAAGACAACACTAGAGCGAGGGTGAATAGGGTTGACTACCAATTTTTAAAAAATAATTTTATCTTCAAACAATACTCGATAAAGTTAACCCACTAATTTGATTAAAGAAAATTTATGCAAGACAAAACTTAAATCATGCAAGCTATGATAATTTCAAATTTAAAGACAATTTAATCAAGGATAAATTTAAATAACACACTAAAAATTAAATCATGTAATTAGGAAAGATTAAAAAAATAACTAAGACAAGAAGCAAAAAAAATTTGAAAACAAGAAATAAAAGAGAGAGGAAGAGAAAACACTGGAAATTATAGTGGTTCAGCAAATTGCCTACTCCACTCTCCAAGACTTCTTCTTGAGTATTTTACTAAGTGATCTTCTTGCAGGTGAGGACCAAACTGACACACGACCCTCTTTTTCTTAGGCTAAAGAGAAACCCAAGATCTTTTTTACTCGTTTAGGATCAAACCAATTTCTTTTTCTCACAACCCAAGGTGTACCCACACCTTAATACAATTCCCAAAGAATTAAAAGAAAACCTCACATATTACCTCTTGAAAGCTAAATACACAAGTTGAGCACTCAAAAAACTCACAAAAATAACTCTAGGCCAATTTAGGAGCAAGGAGGACAAGAATTTGATAGTAGAGAGAATTGAGAGCTTAAGACTTGATAGCTTTTTTTTGGTGTATCAATGAAGAGTAAAATCAAGTTGAATTTATAGGCGAGTGGGATAAATTTTGGCCATTGGATATGATTGCAAATGAAGGGTGGAGATTGAATAAAAATAGAAAAGGAAAGGATTTGTAATTAAGAGAGGAATTTTGAAAGATTGGAATTATTGAGATTTGGAGAATAAAAATGATTTGAAGGATGACAATTTAGGAAGGAAATAAAATTTGAAAATGCTGAAATTTTGTGAGAATTTGGAGAAAATTGGATCAGGAAATTAAAGGAAAATAAGAAAATGAAAATGAAAATAAAAAAATAGCCGGATGATATGGGCACCACGTGTACAGGGGAGGAGATTGAATGTCACGCGCCGCATTCTGTGAAGAAACCGCAAGCACGTGCGGCGCACGCGCGCGTGAAGCTGGGTGACCGCCACTTGTCATTATCTCATTTGTCCAGGTCGCCACGTCACTTCCACATCATGTGCCACGTCATCAGCATGTCAGCAAAAAATGACCGGTTGGAGCGCCACATCATCAATATTGACCGTTTGTGTGCCACGTCAGCAAGGTGCCACGTGTCATTGCCACGTTGGATTTCCTCTCCAATCTTCTTTTGCTTATAACTTTCTCGTTTGAACTCTGATTTGAGCGATTCAAATTGCATTAGAATCGTCTTTTCGAGATCTACTAGATAGTGACTCTGAAACACTGAAAATGTTAGTACAAAAAATCTGAGTTTGTTATCATCAAAATACTTGGTTTGATTGAAGCCCTAAAGCTAACAATCTCCTCTTTTTTATGATGACAAACCACCATAATACCAAAAATATTTCTCCCACTTTTGTTATCAACAAAAAGATATACCAGTGATTTTTCTTCCCCTCAATAAATTAAAACACATAAATTCATAGAAATATGAATAATGCCCCCCCTATCAAACATAATTAGGCAATTCTAATAATACCAAGTGCAAGTCTATTTCTACAAAAAGCTTATTCATTTAATGCCTTTGTAAGAATATCTGCTATCTGGTTCTCAGTATTAACATAATTAATGAAAATATTCTTATTTTGCACATGCTCTCGAAGAAAATGATGTCTAATATCTATATGCTTTGTTCTAGAATGTTGAATGGGATTTTTAGTTAAATTAATTGAACTAGTATTATCACAAAAGATTGGTACTTGTTTAAAATTTAAACCAAAATCACGCAACGTTTGTTTCATCCATAAAACTTGAGAACAACAATTAGTAACAGTAATATATTCAACCTCAGTGGTAGACAATGCAACAGAATTTTGCTTTTTACTATACCAAGATACTAAAGAAATACCTAGAAAAAGATATGTTCCATTAGTACTTTTTCTATCAGTTAGACTACTAGCAAAATCAGCATCAGAATATGTAATCAATTCTAAAGATGCATTTTTAGGATACCATAAGCCTAAATCAACGATACCAAGCAAATATTTAAAATTTCTTTTTACAGCATGCATGTGCGATTCTTTAGAACATGATTGAAATCTAGCACACATGCATACACTAAACATAATATCAGGCCTACTCGCAGTTAAGTAAAGCAAGGATCCGATCATACCTCTATAAGCTTTAATATCTATGTTTTTACCTTTTTCATCCTTATCAAGCTTTGTAGTGGTACTCATCAAGGTCTTTGCTACTTTTGCATTATCAAACTTAAACCTTTTGAGTAGATCCCTTGTGTACTTCTCTTGATTTATGAAGATTCCATCTTCAAGTTGTTTAATTTGAAGCCTAAGGAAGAATTTAAGTTCTCCCATCATGCTCATTTCAAACTCACTATGCATACACTTAGAAAACTCTTCACAAAGAGTGGAGTTAGTAGCACCAAATATAATATCATCAACATAGATTTGCACTAATAAAATATCATTATTTTTAATTTTGATAAAAAGAGTAGTACCAATAAGTCTCATTTTAAAACTATTTTCTAGCAAAAATTTACTCAAACGATCATACCAAGCTCTAGGAGCTTGTTTAAGACCATAAAGTGCTTTATTTAATTTAAAAACATGATTTGGATTATCAAAGCTTTCAAAACCAAGAGGTTGTTCAACATACACTTCCTCCATTATGAAACCATTTAAGAAAGCACTTTTTACATCCATTTGAAATAAAGTAAAATTCTTATGAGATGCAAATGCAAGCAGCATGCGAATAGATTCTAATCTAACAACAGGAGCAAATGTTTCCTCATAATCTATTCCTTCTTTTCTACTATAGCCTTGAGCAACTAGTCTAGCTTTATTTCTAACAATATTACCAGATTCATCCATTTTATTTCTAAATATCTATTTAGTACCTATAACAGGATGATCACTAGGACGCGGGACTAGTTCCCACACATTATTCCTTTCAAATTGATTTAATTCTTCTTGCATAGCAATTAACCAAAACTCATCAGATTCAACATCTTTAAAGGATTTTGGTTCAATTTGAGACACGAAAGCAACATTATTTAAAGCATTTAAAGAAGAGCGAGTTCTTACCCCTTGAGATACATCACCTATTATTAACTCCTGAGGATGGTGAGTGGAGAATCTCCAATTCTGAGGGAGGGATTTTTCTGGCTCTTTCCGAGATTCATTTAATACTGCTTCTCTATCTTTAATACTAAGATCTTCAACAGGTATTTCTAATTCATCACTAGCATAAACTTTATTAGTGGCAACATGTATTTCATCAAAAACAACATTCATTGACTAAGTGCATGAGTTCTTTTATTAAAAACTCTATATGCTTTACTACATGTAGAATATCCTAAGAATATGCCAATGTCCGTTTTTTACTCAAACTTTCCAAGTTTCCTTTTGTCTTTCAAAATAAAACATTTGCAACCAAAGACTTTGAAATAGCTAATATTTGGAGTTTTATTATTGAAAAGCTCATAAGGAGTTTTATCTAAAACAGGTCTTATTAAAACACGATTCATTACATAAGATGCAGTATTAACAGCTTCAGCCCAAAAAGATTTTGGTAAATCATATTCATTAAGCATGGAGGTAGCTAATTCTTGTAAAGATCGATTTTTCCTTTCTACAACACCATTTTGTTGAGGTGTTTTTGGAGAGGAAAAATCATGAGAAATTCCATTTTCTTCACAAAAAATTTCAAAAAAAGCATTTTCAAATTCTCCTCCATGATCACTTCTAATTTTCGAAATCATAAAACCTTTTTCATTTTGAATTCTTTTTGAAAAGCTAATAAAAAATTTTAAAGCTTCATCCTTATGAGATAAAAATAAAACCCAAGTAAATCTCGAAAAATCATCAACTATAACAAAAGCATAATATTTTCCACTTAGACTTGCGACTCTAGTAGGTCCAAAAAGGTCCATATGTAATAGTTGCAAAGGTCTAGAAGTAGAAACCATTTTCTTTGGTTTGAAAGAAGACTTAGTTTGTTTACCCATTTGACAAGAATCACAAACTTTATCTTTTTCAAAGTTTAATTTTGGAAGACCTCTAAGAAGGGATTTCTTAGAAATATTTGAAATTAAATGCATGCTAGCATGACCTAACCTTCTATGCCATAACCACAAATCATCATGCAATGCAGAATTTATTTTCTACTATAGGACAATCTAATAGATCAATAGTATAAACATTTTTATCTCTATTTCCTACAAACAAAACTTTTCCATCACATGCATTTTCTATTGTATAATTTTTATCACTAAAAAATACTCTATATCTTTTATCACATAATTGACTAATACTTAATAAATCATGTTTTAAACCATCAACCAACAAAACATTTTCAATAAGAAAATTTAAACCGTTACTAATATTACTTTTGCCAACAATCTTACCCTTTTTATTGTCACCGAAGGTAACGTATCATCCATCTTTCTTTTCTAGGTATGCGAATTTTGTGTGGTCCCCAGTCATATGTTTTGAACATCCACTGTCCAAGTACCACTTATTCTTTATGGATCTCAAACATACCTGAGAGAATTAATTCTCAAGATGTAACCTTAGGTACCCAAATTTGTTTGGGTCCTTGGGGGTTAGCTAACAAAAATTTAGGAATTCATCTCTTTTCATTCATAATATTGATTTTTCTTAAATTGCATGCATAAGCTTTATGACCATGTTTTCCACATGCATGACAAATAATAGAACCTTCTTTGACAAAGTAGTTTGTAAATTTCTTTTGTTTTTGGTGAGGTTTATAACCTAAGCCACTTTTATCAAACATGCATTGTTGCTTACCCATCATGATATCTAAATTCTGTTTCCCATTTGTAAACTTTAAAAGAGTAGCTGAAATATCTTCATTTTTATTTTTTAATAATTTATACTCTTCTTTTAAAGCATGCAAATTTGATTTAGATAAATCTAGATCTTTTCCTAATGTCTCATTTTTCTCTTTTACATTATCTAGCTCAATTAATGAATTATTATTTTCAAGAGCTAATTTAGCAATTTTCTTCCTAAGAGACATATATTTGCAACCTAGTTTTTCAAATTCAATTTTAACTTCATTATATGCATTAATGAGCTCATCAAAAGTAAGGTTTTCAGGACTTACCTCATCGTCGTCGTCGTCGTCGTCTCCAAAAGCCATAACACACAGATTTGCTACTTCTTCCTCGCTTTCAGATTCGCTTTCATCGTTTTCATCCTAAGTAGCTTTCATGGCCTTCTTGCTCTTCTTTGAAATGGCTTTTATTTGAGGACAATCCCACTTCACGTGTCCGGGCTTTTTGCATTCATAACAGATGATTGTATCTCTGTTGCTCTTTTCTCCTTTGTCTTTTTTATTGTTGACTTTCTTTGAGAAGTTATTTTTCCTAAAATGCTTTTTGAACTTCTTGGTCAAGTAAGTGAACTCCTCATCATTTAGTTCAACTTCAGTTTCAGAGTCCTCTTGAACTTGAGTGGACTTTAATGCTAGGCTCTTCTTCTTTTTGACATCTTCTTCCACATTGGCCTTCATGATTATCTCATGTGTCATGAGAGATCCAACGAGCTCCTCCAGTGGAAGTTTTGAGAGGTCTTTTGCTTCTTGGATCGCCGTCACCTTAGCTTCCCAACTCTTAGGCAATGATCTAAGAATTTTTCTCACATTTTCAGAGGTCGTATAAGATTTTCCTAATCCCTTCAAAGCATTAACTATATTAGTGAACCTAGTAAACATTTCAGATATAGTTTCATTTGCATCCATTTTAAACAATTCATAATTATGAACTAACATGCTAATCTTTGACTCTTTAACTTGATTAGTTCCTTCATGAGTTACTTCAAGCGTATCCCAAATTTCTTTAGCAGAATTACATGCAGAGACTCGATTAAACTCATCAGGACATAAAGCACAAAACATACAGTTCATGGCTTTAGCATTAATAGAAAACTTCTTTTTATCTTCATCATTAAACTCTTTTTCTTTTTTAGGAATATCTTTATTATCAACTATCTTAGTAGAAATTAAAGGACTATTAGAAACAATTTCCCATAGATTATAGTCAATAGAAATCAAATAAATTCTCATCCTAGTTTTCCACCATGCATAATTATTTCCATCAAATAAAGGTGGCCTAGTGGTAGATTGACCTTCACCATACCCATTTATTCCAGTAGTTGCCATAAGCTCGAACAATTAAGTTTTTCAAAAAAGGAAGAGAATATATTTTTTTTTTTTTTAAAGATTTTTATAAAGAGAAATACTTTTCCAAAATTTAGATTTTAATCAAAAAGATTTCAAAGATTAAAAAGTAGAGAAAAAAATAAGGTTTTAATAACCAATTTTCAAGAAAAAAAAATTCTAATGAAAACGGCTTTTAAAACTCAATTTTTCAAACTTATTGCAAAAATTAGAAAAATTCCAGATTTAATAAGATTAAAAAAAAACAAAATGTAGAATCAAAAAAAATTACAAAACCTTTTTGAAATAAGAAAACCGAGCTACCCGCTCTGATACCAATTGTAGGATCTAAAGGCAACACTAAAGCGGGGTGAATAGGGTTGACTACCAATTTTTAAAAAGTAATTTTATCTTCAAACAATGCTTAATAAAGTTAACCCACTAATTTGATTAAAGAAAATTAATGCAAGACAAAACTTAAATCATACAAGCTATGATAACTTCAAATTTAAAGACAATTTAATCAAGGATAAATTTAAATAACACACTAAAAATTAAATCATGCAATTAGGAAAGATTAAAAAAATAACTAAGACAAGAAACAAAAAAAAATTGAAAACAAGAAATAAAAGAGAGAGAGGAAGAGAAAACACTGGGAATTATAGTGGATCGACAAATTGCCTACTCCACTCTCCAAGACTCTTTCTTGGGCATTTCACTAAGTGATCCTCTTGCAGGTGAGGACCAAACTGACACACGACCCTCCTTTTCTTAGGCTAAAGAGAAACCCAAGATCCTTTTTACTGAACCAAACCAATTTCTTTTTCTCCCAACCCAAAGTGTACCCACACTTTAATACAATTCCCAAAAATTAAAAGAAAACCTCACAATATTACTTCTTGAAGGCTAAATACACAAGTTGAGCACTCAAAAAAAAAAATCACAAAAATAACTCTAGGCCAATTTAGGAGCAAGGAGGACAAGAATTTGAGAGTAAAGAGAATTGAGAGCTTAAGATTTGATAGTTTTTTTTTTTGTGTATCAATGAAGAGTAAAATCAAGTTGAATTTATAGGCGAGGGGGATAAATTTTGGCCATTGGATATGATTGCAAATGAAGGGTGGAGATTGAATAAAAATAGAAAAGGAAATGATTTGTAATTAAGAGAGGAATTTTGAAAGATTAAAATTATTGAGATTTGGAGAATAAAAAGGATTTGAAGGATGACAATTTAGGAAGAAAATCAAATTTGAAAAGGCTGAAATTTGGTGAGAATTTGGAGAAAATTGGATCAAAAAATTAAAGAAAAATAAGAAAATAAAAATGAAAATAAAAAATAGTCGGATGATATGGGCACCAAGCGCACAGGGGAGGAGATTGAGCGTCACATGTCATATTCTGTGAAGAAACCGCAAGCACGTGCGGCGCACGCGCGCGTCCGTGCATGAAGCTGGATAACCACCACTTGTCATTATCTCATTCGTCCACGATCGCCACGTCAGCAAAAAGTGACCTGTTGGAACACCACATCATCAATATTGACCGTTTGTATGCCACATCAGCAAGGTGCCACATGTCACTGCCACGTTGGATTTCCTCTCCAATTTTCTTTTGCTTATAACTTTCTCGTTTGAACTTCGATTTGAGCGATTCAAATTGCGTTGGAATCGTCTTTCTGAGCTCTACTAGATAGTGACTCTTAAACACTAAAAATGTTAGTATACAAAATCTGAGTTTGTTATCATCAAAAAACTTGGTTTGATTGAAGCCCTAAAGCTAACAACTCTCACTCACATGTCTCCACATGAATGGTCAGAATCAGACCATCTGTAGTAGTTTACAACACTTGTAAACCTCTACAAAGCGGGTCGTATCCATAGTATCACCAGGATAAGGTATCTCTCCTTAATCCGTATACAACAGACCTTTTAGATCATTACTTAAGGCATGATCCACTTGTATGTCTCACATACTTGCTTAAGTTTACATGAAATAACCACGGATCTTTATTTATTGGATATGAATAAATGAAAATAAAATAACTCTTATTTTATTAATAACAATGTGTACAACTGTTTACAAACTACAAGACTTCGGGAAGACACCAATCCCAACACATAGGTGACATGACTTGAATCCTAAGTGAGTTGTGAACTCCTGCTTATGAAGGCGGTCCTTTGATTTGTATAGGTGATAGTGGCTAGATCACCAACTCAATAAGCCTACCATTTTGGGGACTTGTTTGATTGGGGAGCTGAGAACATAGCTAAACAAGACGAAATTCACTCGTTTCATGAGGTCAGAGTAAGTAGATAAATTGCTTTCTTAAAGGTCAATTACAGGGCTTGAACAATGTGGCGCCACACTCTCTCTTGGCCCGAGAGGGGTTTAGTCATAGTTGGACTATGATTTATTGTTCATTAAAGGGATCAATGGTACTTAGGGAGTTAGATGTAACTTGATAACTTGTAAAAATACAAGTTATCTTTGCTCTTAAGTTAAAACAATTAAAGTTTTTAATGATAAACTCTCCCCATTTTTAATAGAAACGCATGGATTTACTTAAACAATAGCAATTTCATGTAAAATAAGTTTATCACTAAAAATCGCAACGCTAACGCACTACTTTGCAGGATTTCAACGCAAAAACTGACAATAACGCATTAGACAAGTGCCGCAGGAAACACGCTAACACATGAGCCATGCGTCAGAGGGAATTCAAAGCATAGAAGATTCATTGCTCTGGGCTGATTTTGTCATATCACCACTTGCAAGCATGGGCACCTGTAGCAGGCGGCGTCTGAAAAGCTTCCAGCAGTAGGCGGCATCTGTAAAGCTTCCAGAGGTCAGGCGGCCAACCAGGACATAGAGTTTAATACTGACCAGGGCATGGACTTAAATGCAGGCCATCCTCCAAGTGGATGAGACCAATGCCTATAAATACTTGAAGACCCTCCAAAATTAAGAGTTTAGACAATTAGAAGCTCCATACTCTCTATAAATTTATAGACTTAGTTTTAGTTTGTACAAGCTGTGCCGAGGTGTAAGATGATCGAAGGAGCTGAGAACCACCACCACCACCAGCCAGGGAGTGGAGAAAGTTATTCTTGAGAAAGATACTATGTCCTCGGCTCTATAAAGTGATTGTACACAACAAGATTGAGTCAAAGAACTACAAGAGATTGTATTCTTTGGCTTGACTCAGTCTCTCTCTTAATATCATTTTCATTTCATTTTGATTGAATATAGTTCTTTGTAAAGACTCATTGATCCTTTATAAAATTCATATATATGATCATCACTTTTGTTATTGTTTATCTTCTGTTTATGTTGAAAGCATTAGTACTTCATGCATAATTTTGTTCCAACGCCTAAACCAACTTGACAACTCGGTGAAAGCTTCTTTACTTAGTTGTTCGAAAGAATAGCTAAGCCGCATTAAGTAGAATGGCTAGTACAGCTAGAGATAGACTTACTGGTGTTTTTTGCATTCTAGGTTAGACGCATGCACCCAAGAGATAGGCTTTTATGTTATTCGCATTGAGAAGTGTTGAATGATGTCTAACGCATGAACAGAAAGATAAGCAACCCATCCCATTTCATCCACAATATATCAGTTGTGTGCAATTATCTTTAATCGACACATCCACCTACTTAAATTCCATTTTCACATGATCCTTCATTTTCCACTCAACTCTTTTGTATTGTCTTGCACATGCATAGCATGTTAGAGTAAATAATACATCTTTCACATTTATTTAGGGAAAAACCTCCTACTGCAAGTACAACGCATAATCTGTGTTAGTGAAACTGAATCCCTGTGATCGACCCTGGACTTGCCAGAAACCTAGATTAGATTTATACTTTGGTTTAATCTAGAAAACTTGAACGTTATTATAAGGAGTTATGTGCCTTCTGTGCATAATACTAACGCCCCAACGCGTTGCATTCATTTAAACGCATCAAGACAGAACGTAGCACTTAGACTTTATTCTTCCAATCTGTTTTACTTTATACACTTCTAAAGCATCTCATGATAGCAAGCGAACATAACTATATGGGCAAAATAGTAATTTTGGCCTAGTTGTACTTACAAGCAATTTATGAAGGGTCATCGCACTGTTGACTAATTATATCCAATGGACACAGAAATATATCTGTAGTGCGAAAAATGCAGCTATCAGTCTTTAGTGGAGTGCTCGACAGTTAATGGATGTTGAGTTATTTAATTAAAGGAGTTTAATTAATTATTCATACCATTGGAGCTTCAATCTACAAGTCCATAAGGTTCTCTCTATAGCTCAACAAGGATTAAATGATAACTAATTTTGGATTAATTTTAATTATTCAAACTAATTGAGGAAATTAATTATATATGATAAAATTATTTAATTTAATTATATATGATATAATTACTAAATGTATTTGATACATTATAATATAAAGTTTATTTGAGAGGAAATAAATATTTGAATATGGTTCAAATATTAATTATGTGAATTGGATTCATATAATTAAATTTAATATAAATGAGATTTATATTAAATATCGTTGTTGAAAAAATTAAAACTGTAGGTTATATTGTATATGATACAATATTAAACCATAGGTAATATGTTATATATGATATAACATATAGTCACGATATAATATGATATAACATATATCATATTATATATGATATAATATGTTATATATAACGTATATTTAATTTTTAAATTAAGGAACTAAGGGGGGGAAATAACTTCCCTCCCCTAGGAGTAATACATAACTGTTCTGCAAAAATTCCTAAAGTTTTTCAATCTTTCTTCTCCTCTCTCAATTCCTCTCTTTTTCCAAAAACCAAGAGCCCACAAACTCTTTGGATTCTCATCCCAAAGAATACAGAAGGTTTTGGGTGGTAGTGGTTATTTGGAGATCATTTTATTTGTGACTATTCTTGGAGAGGAAAAACGTGAAAAAAAATTCTTCAAAGGTAAGGGTTTCTTGAAACCCTATTTACTTCTCTTTTAATTTTACTTTTAGCATGCTATAATTTTTTTTAAATGCATAATGTTGTATTTGATTTTGTAAAATTGGAAATTCTGTAAAAATTGGGATTTGGGTCCGATCCCAATTTCTGCTCACGAACCTTCACTGGTTCCTTGAATAATAACTATAGGTTATGTGTTATATTTGATATAACATATATATATATTTCAATCACGAACCTTCACACATTGTTGATTGGTTATATCCAATGGACACAAAAATATATCTATAGTGCAAAGAATTCAGCTGTCAATCTTTAGTAGAGTGATTAGTAATTAATGAATATTGAATAATTTGATTAAATGAGTTCAATCATTAATCTCGTATCACTAGAGCTTCAATTTATAGGTATATAAGGTTCCCTTGTTAGCTCAAAGAGGACGGATGAGAACCAAATTAATTTTGGTATAATTTGAATTGTTCAAATTAATTAAAGGGATATAATTGTTTAAAATATAATTAAATAATGTATATAGATATATTATGTAATCTAATGTATGTTGATACATTATATAATTTTATGAGAGAAATAAATATTTGAATATGATTCAAATATTAATTATATGAATACGATTCATATAAAATCTATATGTTAAAATTTAATCTGATTAGGATTCATATTAAATTTATATAGTTTTATGGGAGAAATAAATATTTGAATATGATTCGAATATTAATTTTATGAATATGATTCATATATAATCTATATGTTAAAATTTAATGTGAATATGATTCATATTAAATTTATATAGTTTTATGAGAGAAATAAATATTTGAATATGATTAGAATATTAATTATGTGAATATGATTTATATAGAAACTATATGTTAAAATTAATATGAACATGATTCATATTAAATTTATATAGTTTAATGAGAGGGGTTGTTCTTTGAATGTGATTCAAATATTAAATTATATGAATGTGATTTATTAAAAACTATAGGTTATATTATACGTGATATAATATAAACTATAGGTTATATGTTATATGTGATATAACATATAGTTTAATATTTATATAGGAAAAATGTCTGAAATAACACTTTTAAGTTTCCACCTTACAAAACTCGTTCAAATAGCTTTTCTCAGTCCATCTCGGACAAGATCGACCAACAAGATTTAGTTAAACAAAAATTAGTTTTTTCTAACTTATTAATTGTTTTGGCCCTTTTGGCATTTTTCTGTACATATGGAGAGATCTAAGATTCTAGTAATTTTTCCAAAATACTATGCAATTTTCCTAAATCTTATACCAAATCTTATATATTTTTACATTTTTTCCAAAATCAATTATATTTACCAAATATTATATTAAAATCTTACGTGATTTTTTAAATCTTTAGCTAGATTTCTAATTTTCAAATCAATTTACCAATTATCCAAATGATTTTTTTATATATATATATCAGGTGATTGATTTTTATTTTTAAATTTTTTAAAGATTATTTTTTTAAAAAATATATATGGAAAATATATAAGATCTCGATATGAATCTCAGGCAGATTAACACCGAAATTGGTGAATTTTGGGCCGATTAATACTGAGATTTTATATATTTTCCATATCTTACCTTTTTCTTTTGCAAAATTTAATTGATAAATTCATTTGGAAATTTAGAAAGGAAAATTCTTATATTAGAAAAATCCTAAAAATATTTATACTTTATAGCAAAAAGTTCCAAAGTATTTGTACTTTTGGAACTTTTTGCTATAAAGTGTAAATACTTTTAAATATTTTTTATATTTAAAAAGACCCCATTTAGAAATTCATATAATCATGAAAATAGAAATTGACCTAAAACTAGGTCTGAATTGAATATAATATTCGATAAAGATAACCGAATTTGGAGAGAATTTGAAAATATATAAGATTTAGTATAAGATTTTGATAGATTGTCTGATATTTGAAAAAATTACTAAAATCCCAACGTTAACCTATGGCCAAAACATAGGTTAGAAAAAGTAAATTTTTTAACTAAATCGGTGTCGATCTCGCTCAAGATCCACTGAGAAAAACTAGTTTAACAACTTTTTACAAAGCGTGCTAGTTTTGAAAGATGAAAAGTTAAGAGTGCTATTTCTGATAATTTTTCATTTATATATATATATATATATATATACTAAAATTCAAAATTTGAATTTGAATTTTGAATTAATAAAAGGGCAGGGAGAAATCTCTCATTCTTACGTAAAAATTGGAAAGAGGGGAGGAATTGTTTCTTCTTCCTCTCTCTCCTTCTCTCTATGTTCTAGAGAAACATTTTCTCAGACAAATATCGCGTACTCCTCCCTAAGCCAAAACTGAGAGTGAGCCCACACCTCTGCATGATTTCTCGTCCTAAAGAATAATGAGGAAGACCTTGTGGTGGTGTCCACTTCATCCTGTTCATTGTGTTTGTGGTTGCGGTGGTTGCGGGTTTGGGAAATCGAGAGGAGCAGTTTGTGTTCGTGCTGAGAGGAAACTCAAAGATATAGATCTTCAAGGGCGTGTGATTCCCTTTATCCCTTTCTTCTTTATATGTTTAATACAGTAGATAACATGCTTAAATTAATATTGTTTATCGTTTTCTATTCTATATATTTTTCTGTTCTATAAAACAAAATTTAGAGACTAATGCATTCAATTGCTTCCATTGCGGAAAATTTCAATCCCTTCAGTATCGTCTTTTGCTACCAACATTGTCAGTTTGAAAAAATATTTTTTTACTTGTAAATATTGTCTGTGTAGTTGTACTATCGGCCAGACATAGATTTTCTTCACTCATTTTTTAGTCACCCAACATATGAAAATGATCAAGGTTTCTTCATTAGAAGAAAATAATTACAATAAGAAAAACAATATTTGGAAGATACAAAGATTAACATCTACTAGGAGGGAAAAAAAAACATGGATATGAATTTTAAAAAACAACATTAAGTCTAGATATTTTCAAACTCAAAGGAAACACTTGATGTTCTTTTAATTATGTCGATTTTCTCTTCAAGAGATTTAAAGAAGTCCGTCACATCCAAATTTGTCATATGGAATGGGCCAAATATGTCATTATCGTGATATGCAAAATTTGCTTCCATATTTTTTATTTTTTCCTTTATGGATGCTTGATAAAAATCAACTAAGTGTTTTGACATATGACAGGTACGTGACTAATGTCCCGTTATTCCGCATTGGAAGCATTTATTTTCAACACATTTTGAATTCTTATCTTGTGGAGCTTTTCTTTTGTGATCATCATTTTGTGTGGTTCTTTTAAAATTTGAATAATTAAAACGACCACCATGAAAATAATAGTTATTTATTCCTCTATCACGATTACGATCTCGACCACGACTACAATCTCGATTATTATTAAAATTCACAATATTCACTCAGGAAATATTGTTGTTTCAGTTGGTCGAGATTCGTGATTTTTCATCCACGATTATTAAAATTTACAACATTCACTTCAGAGAATGTTGTTGATCTAGTTTGTTGATATATATATATATATATTATCAATAACTCGTTATTTCATTCAGCCACGAGAAGACATCAAATGAGTGCATAATACTTTTAAAATATTTCTCTCCATATTGCTATCGCAAGAGTATATCCGAAATGTAAAAAAATGTCTTCTCTAACATGTTCATTTACGATGAGCTTTATGAAGAAAAATTATTTTCTGATGATCACATTTTTATGGCATCCATGTATATGTTGCCATCAAGTACTAATGACAAATAATTATTACCATCAATATCAAATGCTACAAATTCTAATTTTATCAAATTTTTCATAGTAATACTATTACAAAATATTATATTTCTTATTAGAAATTTAAAAGATATTAAATATGCAGAATAATGTTAAATTATTTAGTTATAACGAAGAGGGAAAAACCAATATACCTTTAGGACCTACTTTTAGCGAGAGAAATGACAGGAGCCAAGGAGAACATGGATATGAAAAATATAACATAATAATATATAATTAAAATAAAATAAAATAACAAAATATAAAAATTATGAGAATTTCTCAAGATTCTCCACTTTTCCCAAAATTCATAGATTTTATCCGATGTATGTGTGTTTTTAAAATCCATAAATGGCCATTTATTTATAGGGATTTTGGAAAGTAGGATGTGACAAGACACATTTGGACATCAAACATAGATTATTAATTATTATATGACATATGGCTAATACATGTAGTAATGTAAGGAGGACACTTGGCTTTTGACACTAAACTTGGACATCTATCTAATGCCTATTATAATATATATATAAATTGTTATAATTTTAATATTAAATAAAGTTAATTAACTAAAAGATGAATTTAAAATTGGGAGTTATTTTAGTAAATGTTAAATTTATATTCCTTTAGAAAGCTTATTCAAGCTTAGAATAATAACGACATCCATATTGATATCACGATTTCAATTTATGAATATACCAATAGATATTCTTATAAATTAAAAAAAATTATAGAAATATTTTCAATTGGTAATTAAATTGTTTGTATATTATGTTATAGAATTTATTGTTAGTTCTCTTTAGTATAAATTTTTTAAAAGTTTTTTAGTATAGAGATTTTGTTCTTATTATCATGCGTGTTAATAATAGATAACAATGATAGAGAGCGAAGATATCGATTAATTTTAATATCGATGTTAAATTATTCAATTTATGAATATATAAATTACTAACAAATATTTAAATCTTTGTTTCTATTAAAATTATTACTTATATTTCGATTTTTATTTCGACTAAAATTAACCATTTATTTCAATAGACTTTTCTTGTTTTGTTGAAATAATCTCATCTTTTAATCTTTTCTCTAGAAAATCAGAATTTTATTATTTTCTATATTCTCATAAAATCTATTTAAACTAGAGAAAATATTAAGTCCTTTAGTAAATTATTGTTTTTTCTGACCAAAATTTATTCCACTCATTGTTTAACATATTTGTTAGTGGTAATTTCATCTGTTATTTTTCTTGACAGGAAATAAAATCATTTTTGGTATAATTTATTGGCAAAAAAAAAAAAAAAAAGCTCAATTACACCCAATATTGAAATATTGCATAAGCCATAAGGAGAATCAAAGATTAGTAGTTGAGCCATAGGAAACTTTACCAATGGATACTATGTTGAGGATGAATTAATTAATTGTGTTAACCTTTCTCTTGTTTGCAAATCATATCATTCACATATATAATTTAATTTTAGACCTAAATTAACTTCTTGGCTTCTACTTTCTTAATGTCATCAATTAGGTTACGACATTAATCTAAAATTTTTCGACTATCTCAAAAGCAAATGTCAAAACTATAACAAATTGTTTAAGCGTCTTCGTGGAAAAAGATTGTTGAGAGTTCTAAAAGTTGGTTTGTTATAGTTAGTATGATATGAAAATGGTATTAGGTAAATTTTGGATATTTAAATCCCTAATTCTCGAATATTAAAATCCTCAAACTAATATGATTTCAATACAAAAGAAATGGTTATATTTGGATGAATTACATTCTAATAAAAAACCAAGAGATAAAAGGAAAACTAAATATCGATAGTTTAATCCATGATTGGAGCTATGAGATATATTTTAAGTCTAAATTATCATCGCATATCGAAAGAAAATGAATTTCATAATTACAAATAATACACAAAGAAATTGTCTTTATTTTGTAATAGATTGTGCAAATGATGTTGATTATCAAAACCCAAATTTAGTCAATAGGATATATCAACTAGAAAAGTTTGAGGATCTAATTGTAACACATCAATTTTTATCATTAAAATTTTGAGTGTACAATTGCAACTACTACCATACTAGAGAAATTTCTAGGATAGATGGAAATTTTGTTCATACTTCCTCTATTCATTGCTTCGGTATTTAAGAATTATATGGGTCCACAAAATAAATCAATAATAAATTAAAAATGTCATGTCAACATTTAAAATAATAATAAGAAAAAATAACCTTTCAAACACATCTATCAATAAAAATTAAGGATCGAAATTTAAGGGTTTGTTTGGTAAGAAATTTGAAAACAAAGTTATATTTCATGAATGTGTTTGTAGATTCTAATTAAACAATTGTTTAAAAAGTATTTTGTACTATATTTTTAAATTATAAAATTGGTTGTAGCTACCCACTTAATATAGTTTACAATAAATTGTTATTAATTTATTTAAGAACATGCTTTATGTTAAACAATTTTATATAATTGTTATTTATAAAATTATATAATTTATAATACATCACACAATACATATTTTAATTAAAAAATCAATTTACAACATGACATAGTATTTTTAAATGTTTTTATCTTTATTTAATATAATTATGCATTTTAAAATTTAAAATTCAAAACATAAAGATATTGTTTTTGAATCTGCATTATTTGATTCACAAAATCTATTTTTTTTTTTTTTTTTTTTTTTTTTAAATAGATCTGAGAGTAATTTTTGGACCAATTCAAAATTTTGGGTTGGTTGGATTGACAATCCAAAGGACCCAAATAACTGTAACCCAAATTTTAAGGGTTGGGTTGTTAAGTTATAACTTTTTTTAATTAAAAATATGTATATTTATATACAACACATATGACTACTAACTAAAATTTCATAAAATTCAAATGTCAAATACTAAATATCTATGATATTTATTGCAAACTTTAAACAAAGACAAATATCATAAAACAAAGGGATTGTTTGGGATAAGGAGTTGGTTATCACAATCTTAGGTTATTATAGTTGGGTTATAATAGTTTGTGTTTAGGTGTAGATTATTTTAATTTGGATTATAATAGTATGTGTTTGGGGTATAAACTATTTTGGTTTGAGAAGGAAATAGTAAACACGGTAGCAAATAATAAAAAAAAGTAAATGATGAATGTAAAATAGTAAAAATTGTAGCAAATAGTATATAGATAGCAAATGGGGTGAAATAGTGTTGATGGTAGCTAATTGGGGAAAGAAAAATATTATTTACTGTAGCAAGATGTGGTTATTATAGTTTAGGATAATCCTTGCCCCAAACACACCCAAGGTAATCAAATTTTAAACTTTTTATATATATATTAAAAGGAGCAAAATGGGGAGAAATTTTGACTCCCCATTTTGTCGTTACTACTTTTTCAAAATTTATCTTTTCCCTTTTGCTCGTAATTTTTATTTTTCCTCTTCACCTAAGATATTTTAAATCTACACTTTTTGCTCTTCAAACAACTACTTTATTAAAAGCCTCCTACCCTTTCATTATAAAATCTTTCAACCCTTGAAAGAAAGAGAGTCAGGCACCTCGTCTTCTAGGGTTAACACCGCCGCTGTCGTAGGTGGTCCGTTCGAAGGTGGTCGGTCGTCCGTTCCTCACGTTCCGTTCAGTTCCGGTGCCGGTTTCTTCACCATTCCAGTTCGACTATTTGTCAGTCATCTCCAAGTCGGTTTCTTCTCCGCTTCAGGTCGTCCATTCCACTGGTGGTTTGTTCCGTCGTTCGTCAGTTCGTTTAGTCAGTCGTTGTCTAGGTCTGTTCAGGTCTGGTGGAGGGTCGCTGTCGTTGGTCTTCATTCAATTCATCTCTGTCTGTTCTTGCTGGCTCGGTTTGTTTGGCGTGCTCGCAGTTGTTCTGATCCAAGGTAGTTCGTGCCTTTAGGTATTGAGGTGCGGGCTAACCACAGTGGAAGCGGGTGACGATGGTGCGTAAACGGTCGCCTTTAAGACTGAAGGAGAAGAATGGAGGTCGAGTTTCTCGACAACCCTTTCGTCTGCTTAGACCGGAGATTGATGCTCGTTCTTCGGAGGTGAAGGATTTAGGGTTGTCTGACGGTCGTTCTGAGGAGGGTGACAGGTCTGGTACGAGAAGTGTTGACAAAGTAGGGCTGGGGGGGTCATCGGTGGGTGTTTCGGAGGCAATTGAAGGGAAATAATTGTCGTCTAACCTAGATTCGGTGGGTATTGATCTGGGTGGGCTGGGTTTTGGGTTAGTTGATGGGCAGGAGAGTTTGGGCTCTTGTGGAGTTGGGGACTAGGGTATGAAGGGTGTGTTTGGGAGCCTTGAGGGTGTTAGGGGCTCGGATGAAAATCGGGTTGTGAGGGGTGTTGGGTTGGGCCTTGATGGAATTGGGGTGATCGAAGTTGTGGGGTGGTCTAGTTCTGGGAGAGCTAGGAAAAGGGTCAAAAGGAGTGGGGGGTTTTGATGGGTGGGTTGCGTGGTGCTGGGCCGAAGTTAGAAGGCTCGGAGGGAGGAGGGAGGGGGGGCAGAAGTCAGGTAGAGAGGGGGTTTCACAGGGCTGGACCTTTTGGTAGTGAGGGTCGCTCGGTGGACACACGGGACCTTTATGTTCGAGAGGAGTCAGTTCCCAAAACTGGTTTAGCTAGGGGTTTGGTCCTAAGTCGGTCCTGTTAGAGGAGAGGGGTGTTTCTGATGGTTTTGGTTACGGCATGAAAGGGGGTAATTCGTGGGCGGCCCTTTTTGGATCGAAGTTGAGGGGAAATTTAGAGTTCATTCCCCCAGTGGTTGAAGATGATAAGGTTATTGTTAAACCTTGTGAGGAAATTATTGAAGAGGGTATTTGTCTGTGGAAGAAATCTTTGGTTGGTCAGCTTGTGGATGCCAAACTCTTGTATACTGTTATTTGTCGAATTATTCAGAGAATTTGGGGACGCGTAGAGATGCCAACTATTGCCTTGTTGGAGAACGGTTTGATTATCTTTAAATTTCAGAAGGTAAAGTCAAGAGATTGGGTGTTGGAGAATGGTCTGTGGCACTTGGGTGGCAAACCCATTTTATTATGACAGTGGTCCCCATGTATTGTTTTTGGAACCTTTGTTTTTTATTTTGTTCCTATCTGAATTAAACTGGAGCGTGTTCCCCTAGAGTTGTGGACGGATAGGGGTTTAGTAGTGCCGTGGGTAAACCTGTCTCTTTTGATGTTGCAACAAGAGAGCGGCGGCGGTTATCGTATACGAGGGTTTATGTTCAAGTGGATGGTGATTCGTTAATGTTCCCTTCAGTCACTGTTAGAATGCAGGGTCAAAAGTTTATTATTCCAGTAGTGTATAAGTGGAAACCTCGTAGGTGTGCTTGTTGTGGATCCTTTGGGCATACTGGGGTTGTGTGTGAGAAGCAGGGTGTGGAAAAGAGTTAAAAGTTGTGTATTGTGGCGGTTAATGAGGGATGTTTGGGGGAGAATTGGGGTACTGAAAGTGTGAGGAAAGGGCAGAACATGGGTAATGGTGAAAAGAGAGATAACCCAGTGGTTGGGAGTAAGGGTGTGGGGAGTGTTGATGAGTTTACTATGGTCAGTCATCGTAGGCGGGATAGAAAAGGTGTAGGCCATAGGGGTGGCAGTGGGTCATCGGACTCGGTGCCCTTGAGGAAAGAGCATTTTATGGGTCCCCTGGAATTACGGGGTTTGTAAAGCATGTTGATGATCGCAATAAGTTTGATATTTTGTGTGATGAGGGGGGAGACTCCCTAACTTTGGCTCTAGTGCAGGCAGATCCTGATCCATTGTCTATTATGGATGAGATGTTTGAGAGTTCGGGCAAAGGCCCAGTGGAGGTGGTAGGTGTGATCTGTTGAAAGGTCCATGATTTGGTGTTCCTGGAATGTTAGGGGGTTGAACAACCCTGTTAAGTGTAGGGTGGTGACAGACTTTCTGGCTTCATCCTCTGTTACTTTATGCTGTTTGCTTAAGACGAGGGTTCGTCGTGAAAATTTTGGTATGGTGATGGGTAGGTTTAGTGATGCATGGAATTGTGTGTGTAGCTATAGTGTGCAAAGTGTTGGGAGGATCTGGGTGATATGGCGGAAGAATGTCTATGAGTTTTCTATTGATGTCAGTGGGGATCAGTTCATTTTTGGAACCTTAGTAGATATTGTATCTACTACTAGGGTACATATCGATGTTGTGTATACCTCTAATCACGTGAACGAGAGGAGGAACTTGTGGTCTCAGCTGATGGATGTATGTGTCTCGTGACAGCTTCCTGGAGTTGTTTTGAGGGATTTTAATGTTATTCGTAGTAGTTTAGAGGATTTTGGTGGTTGCCCTAGCTTGAGGGAGATGAAGGAGTTTGATGGGGCGTTATTGGAAGCAGATCTGATTGAGTTGGGTGTGACAGGTAACTGGTTTACTTGGACTACGCCGATTGGATCGTTGCTTGTCTAATGAGGCATGGAAGGTAGCTTTTCCGTATTCGAAGGTTAGGGTTGGTCAGTGGGGAATTTCTTATCATAACCCTCTTTTGGTGTCTACAGGGGAGACGAAGAGTAGGCCGCCTCCCACTTTTCGTTATTTTTCTCATTGGACAGAGGCTCAAAATTTTATTGATACTATCAGGTCAGTATGGAGAAGTTCTGAGGATGTATCCCCTATGGTCAACTTTGTGCGAAATTTGAAGGCAGTAAAGAGAGTTTTACGTGCTTCATTTGGGAGGCGTATCTCTGTGTTAGCTAATGAGGTGAGGGCGGCTAGGCAGGTTATGGAGGTTGCTCAGGCGAAGGTAGAAAGGGGTCTTGCTTTAGAGTCGGTGTGTGTAGAGGCGGCTCAGGCCACTGAGGTGTTTTAATCAGTACTGAGATTGGATGAGGCGTTGCTCTGACAGAAGGCCAGGGTGAGGTGGCTGGAGTTAGGTGATATGAACACAACTTTCTTTCATCGTTGTGTTCGTTCTCAACGCAGCTGCAGTGATTTATTTACGGTCGTGGATGCTGAGAGGATTCGCCAGATGGTGCATGACAGGGTGGCAGGGATGGCAGTAGATTTCTTTTGGGGTTGTTTAGGGTCTCAACCAGTGGGGTATAGGGATCTTACTGCCAGAATTGGGGATATTGTGCAATTCAGCTGGTCCGAGGAGGGGGTGGAGGAGCTTAGTCGCCCAGTGAGTCGAGATGAGATTAAGAAGGCTTTATTCTCGATGAAGTTTGGAAAGGCTCATGGGCCTTATGGGTTTTCGGTTGATTTTTACAGAGCTGCTTGACATGTGGTTGGGGATGATTTCTGTGATGTTGTGCTGAATTTTTTTTAGTCTTGTTACCTTCCTGGTGGAGTTAATTCTACTACTATCACTCTTATCCCAAAGAGACGGGGAGTTAAACGTATAGAGGAGTTTTGTCCTATTTCTTGTTGCAATGTTGTGTACAAGTGTATCTCGAGGATCTTAGCTGAAAGATTGCGGTTGTGGTTGCCTGCTTTCATCAGTGGTAATCAGTCTGTGTTTGCTCCGGGTAGGTCGATTTTTGAAAACACATTATTGTGTCAGAAGCTTGTGAGGGGATATAAGGAGGGTAGAGGGAAGCCGCGTTGTGTGTTGAAGGTAGACCTTCAAAAGGTGTATGATTCGGTAAATTGGGATTTTTTGTTTAGTGTGTTGCTGGCTATAGGTACGCCCCTCCAGTTTGTTAGTTGGGTGAGGACTTGTGTTACTTCGCCTATGTTCTCTGTGATGGTTAATGGTTCCTTTGAGGGATTTTTTCCTAGTAGGAAAAGGTTGAGGCAGGGGGATCCGTTGTCTCCTTTTTTGTTTGTGATGGTGATGGAGGTATTGTCTAGGTTGTTGAATAATCCTCCTATGTGGTTTAGGTTCCATGATCGGTGTGAGCGTGTGAGCCTGACTCATTTAGTTTTTGCAGACGATTTGATGATTTTCTGTGCAGCTGAGAGAGATTCTTTGGAGTTTATGAGGTAGGTCCTGGTAGATTTTGCAGGGTTGTCTGGGTTAGTTGCTAATGTTGGAAAGAGTTCCATGTTTATTGCGGGTGTGGAGTCTGGGGAGGCGGAGGAACTAGCTGTGTTTATAGGTTGCTCTCTTGGTTCGCTGCCTATTAGGTACCTGGGTTTACCTTTATTGGCGGGTCGATTGAAGGCTGGGGATTGTGCTCCTTTGATTCAGAGGATTACAGCTCGTATTAGAAGCTGGGCAGTGTGGTCCCTCTCATTTGCTGAGAGGCTACAACTTGTTAGGTCTTTCTTACAATCCTTTCAGGTGTTTTGGTGTAGCATCTTCGTGTTGCCTGCGTGTGTAACTCATGAGGTTGATCGTCTATTACATAGTTATTTATGGAAGGGTAATGCAGTGAGTCGGGGTGATGCATGGGTGGCATGGGATGAGGTATGCATGCCGCTGGGCGGGGGGGGGGGGGGGGGGGGGGGGGGTGTGAAGCATGTGGCATCTTGGAACCAGGTTGCTATTATGAAGTTGCTCTAGCTTCTCTTAATTAAATCAGGTTTATTATGGGTGGCGTGGGTGGAGGCTTATATTTTGCGTGGGCGGTGTTTGTAGGCTATTCGGAGTGAGGTTGAGAGGTCTTGGTGCTTGAAGGCTATCTTGCGAAATATAAACAGATTCAAGCATTTGGTTCATTTGATGGTTGGTGATGATCGGTCTTGTTTTGTTTGGTGAGATCCTTGGCTGCCGGGGGGGTGCGATTTTGGATTCCTATGGGTTTACGGTGGTTTATGATGCAAAGAGTAGTTTGGAGGCGCGGTTGTCAGAATTCATGGATGGTGAAGGAGATTGGAGTTGGCCTACAGTGTCTTGGGAGTTTCTTGAGATATGGGGTCTTATTTAGGCAGTGGGGCCTAGAGTGAGGGGGGAAGATTATTAGATGTGGGTGCCGGATGCGAGTGGTCGATTTTCTATCGCTAGTGCGTGGGAGAATTTGCGTCCTCGTCGTCCTAGGGTATCTTGGGCTGGTATTTTGTGGACGGGGGGTGGTATTCCACGTCACTCCTTCTGTGTGTGGTTAGCTGTGAGGAACGGGTTGGGTACGCAGGATTGGTTGAGGAGTTGGGATGTGTTATAGGGGGTGCCTTCTGTGTGGGGGAGATGTGAAGTCGCGAGATCATTTATTTTTTGAGTGTGGGTTTGGGAGAGAGGTGTAATCTGGTGTGTTGCGTCAGTTGGGCTCGTCGCATCGGGTGGCGGGTTGGGATGTGGAGTTGAGTTGGTTGTGTTGAATGAGGTCGGGTAAGGGGGTGCGTAGTAAGTTATTCCGTGTATTCTGGTGTGCTTCCATATACTACATCTGGCAAGAACATAATCGACGATTGCATGAAAGTAGACTGAGGTCGATGTCAACTCTGGTTCACCTTATGGTCTCTACGGTTCGTGCTCGTGCTTCTTCCTGGCGGGTTGATCTTCTTGGTCTTATATAGTGTGTTTACAGATGTTTTCTTGTTGTACTTTTCATTGTTCTTTGTTTTGCTGTTGTCCTTTGTTTGTGAGATTTTGGTTTCTTTTCTCTGGTTTTCTCTCGTGGCCTGCGTGTTTGTTTTTTGTGTTGGTTTTGTTTTGTTCTTATCTTGTAGACTTTGTTTTTGGTTTTGTTACCCTATCTTTGCTTGTACTTTGATGCTTTGATGCCTTGATCCCGGGTTGTGGGATCCCATTGTTGTTGTATAATAATATCACCTATTCTAAAAAAAAAAAAAAAAAAAAATCTTTCAACCCCTTCATTTTAAAATCTTTTTAGGATAACTAACTCTTTATAACACGATGGAAACTTTTTATCATTAAGTACTTTCATAAAATTAGTTTTGTTGGATGGTGATTTCTTCTTTAAAAGTCGTTGGATCCCAATAACAATGATCATGATTTTTAAAAAGTTAGTGGTCGTTTCACTAAGTTTCATAATTTTGAAAATTTTGATGATGGGCATGGATGAATGACTATTGGATTCACACATGATTCATCCACTCCCATGATAAATTCACATTTTTTTACTCTATCATTACACTGCAAATTTCCATGGATTTTAGAATTAGTGTGAATTGAGGATTTTTGTGGATTTGTTTTTTCTTTTTTTGACAAAAGAAAACGATGAACAAATCATTCGAAATTTGTGATTGTGTTATGAAGATGATTGGGGTTTGATTTGATTGGTTTTTATTTATTGAAATGTAGATTTTTAATGAGATTACTTTTTTAGATCAAACTTTTATATTTTTGTTCAAATTTGTGATGTATTCATAAGTGGTTATGTTATAGAGAATATTTCTCTTTTCCCACTTTTTTTTTATTTGTCCATAATAATCGTTTGTAGATTTCTATTTTGTATCATGGTTGTAAATAAGGTTGGCAATAGGGCGGGGTGGGGCCGGGGATGCACTTCCCATCCCCGTCTCCTTCCCACGGGGAGTCGGGGTCGGGGTCGGGGTCGAGGAATTCTCATTCGGGGATCGGGTCCCCACGGAGAAAATTTTCTCGTTTATATTTATATTTATATTTATTTATTTATTTAAAATCAATTAATTTTTTGTATTTATATTTAAATTTTAAATATTTGATATAACAAAATAGTATTATTATATTTTAATTATTTAAATAAATAATTAAAAACATTGTAGATTTAATAAAAAAAATTAATATAATTATATTATGAAATGAATTAAAAATTAAGAAAAAAGGTTAAAATAATAAAACTAGCTATTGATATGTATATGTATATATATATTAATGTTATTATTATTTTAAAAAAATATATTCAGGGCGGGGTCGGGGACGGGGATAGGGCGGGGATGGTTTTTATCTCCGGTTTGACCACATCCCTGTGGGGACCCGACTCCTTTTTTATGATATTTTGATATACAGTTTTGTTATTTTTTATTGCAGTTGCAAGTTTTTGTGACATATGTTTGTTTATCCGCATTTGTAGATTTTGGTATATTATTAAGCAAAGGCTTTATCATTATTGATACGTTTTATTGCCTTTTTAATTATAATATGAGATGAGTTTATTTTCAATTGATATTTATGTTTATTTTTAATTGATATTCATACTGTACAGAAAATAAAGAAAGTTGGTTAAGATATGGAGAAAATCATTGGGATGGAGAAGAAATAAAGAGAAAATAAGAGGATGGGGGATACAAAGAGATTTGAGAAAATTAGGGAATAACAAATAATGATGGGAGAAATTGACAGAAATATAGAGTTCATTTAATTTTATTTTTAATTTAGAAGTAGGTTCTCTATCGGCATAATCTCATAATTTTAGGATATTTTTTAACGAATTTAAATATTATTATTCAATCATGAACAAAATTCAATAATATTATTTTAACGTATATATAAAATTGGTAAATATTGTATAGCTAAATCAAAATTAAATATTATTATTCAGTGATGAACAAGTTTCTATTTATTAATATATTATTATTCAAAATTAAATATTAATTTGTATCAATTCTCTTAATTAATTTTTTTAGATTCCAAGCTATTGAAATTAAAGTTTGTTAGATTTTAATTAGATGAAGATTTATTTGATTATGAAAATTAAACCGACGGGCTGGAGAATTCATTAATTTATTTAATGTTGCTATTTCAACCCTAAAATTTTTTTAAAAAATATTTCATTTTATCCCTTATCTTAATTAGGGGTGTTAAAAAAAAGCTGATAACCCAAAAAAATCGATCAATCCAACCTAACCTGATTTGGGTTGAGTTGGGTTCAAATAAATGAAAATTTTATGGGTTGGGTTGGTTCATGAATTCACCTAGTATAACCCAAACCAACCCGAATTTATTATTAACTTTAAAATATGTTTTTTATTACTCATAACACAATTATTTATACATATATTGATTTTAATTTTGTTTAATTTAAATATTTTTTTGAATAATTTATTTTTTAACAACTCTCAAAATTAGTTTCTTTGCGCTTTAAAAAGAAAATTTTCACTATATAAATTGAAATTGAGTTGTTAATCTTAATTCAATATATAAAAATATTTAAATTAGATTTTTACATATTTACGTTTTGCTTCTTTTTAGAACAAAATTTTACGTATATGACCCGATTAACCCGAACCAACCCAACCCAACCCAAATATTTCATGGTTGGGTACCCAACTCAAATATTTAATGATTGGGTTAGATTAGGTTCATTTTTCAATAAGGGTTGTTCGTTATTTGGAACAATTGGGTTGGGTCTGAAACGTCTTTCAACCCAACCCAATCCAACCCATGAACACCCCTATTAATTATTATTATTATTTTTTTTTTAGATTTTTAGCCATTGAAATTAAAGTCAGCCTTGAGAATCATTAATTTATTTAATGTTATTATTTTGACAACAAAAAAAAATTGGTTAAATCTTTCATTTGTATAAGTTTTTTTTGGATTCCTAACCATTAAATTTTTTTGTTTGGTTAGATTTAAATTATATGGAGATTTATTGATGATGAAAAATCAACTGAATTCTTTAATTTATTTTTCTCCATAATGATATTATTTCAACTCTGAATATTTACACATTTTATTTCATTTTTCATTTTTCATTTTTCAAATTTTTATTGTGTTTTAATAAATGTTTTAATTCCTCCTCTATTTTTCATTCATTATTTTCCCAAACATAAATGTATAAATACGTTACATTTTTTAAAAAAATATTATTAAATTAACGAAATAGAATAACCTTGTAATTTTATTCACTTAGGGATTGTATTATTTAGAATTTAGGATACATATATCAAATGATTATTATAGACATTTTAAATCTATATTATTTTAAATTTATGACACATATGTCAAATTATTATTATAGACAATTTAAATAAAATATAGTGAAAAAAAATAAAGACTTCGATGGATCTCGAGGTTTTATAAAAATAAATAAATAAAATAACCAACAAATATTTGTCCTATTTTGATTTTTTTAAAATCCCCTAAACCAGAAGTTTCACTTAAAAAATTATATAAAAATTAGGCTTTTATTTGCTTTTCAAGTCACTGCATTCGAACCACTATAAAAAAATTACTTCACGAAATAATAATTAAGATAGGTTATTATGTCACTTTTATATCAATTTGTTTCACAAACTTTATTTGCATCATAATTTTATTTATTCATATATTTCTATATATCATTCTCCGTTTATAGTTTTAAATTTCATATTAACTATTTAAATTTTAAATTCAACCATAAGTATATTCATTCAAAAAAACTATTTACCTTAAAAAAACCATCTAAAAAATTTTCAAGAACATTTAAAACATTCCATCCATTGTCAATTAACTTGAAAACAAGAAATATGTAATTTTTTTTATACTATTTTGAAATCACTTTTTTTTCATGTCCAATATTTACTAATTAAATTCAATCAACTTTAGATCAAATTTTTATGTTAAGAAACTATTAAATTGTAATTTGAAATTTATTCTAAAAATTTATGTAAAAAAAATTTTAAGCTTCCACGTGTCTTCCAACTAATATATATATAATTTGGGTTGAGTTGGCTTGGGTCTTGACTGGAATAAAAAAATTAATAGATTTTTCCCCTATTTTTCTTAAATTTCAAGTGAAAATGTACATTAATTAAGGGCTTGAAGGCCCAGGAATATGTGGCGAAATTCGAACTAAGGCCTACAGATCGAAACCCTATCTTGTCGGACTGGAAGGAGCAAATCCAGGCCCGAAATTAAAGAAATGGAATATGCGATTCAGCTCCATTTTCACTTCATCCATCTCTCAATTCACATAATCAATTGACGCGATTTCATCATCACTGCCTTCTCCAATTCATTCAATTCTTCCCCTTTTCTGTTAATTTTTTATACCGTCAACACTTCAATTTCATTTTGTGTTACTGTATTTTTCTTTTCTCCTTATTCAATTGCAGTACATACTTTTTCTTCTCGCTTTTTAATCTCCGGGTTTCGTTATCGTTTCGGGGTTTTCGATGTTTCTTCTGGGATAGGGTCAGTGTTAGGTTTTTTCTTTTTTCATTTCTCGGGATTCTTTTGCTGATCGATCTGCGTTAAACGGATATGGGTGCCGACGGTGATTCCTGCGAGCACCGGGTTGATGGCGATGGTGAAGAAGGAGGAGTTAGTGTTGCAGTTAACATTCGATGTTCTAATGGGTCGAAATTTTCGGTGACGACGAGTCTGGATTCCACGGTTGGGACATTCAAATCAATTCTTGCTCAGAATTGTGATATCCCAGCTGATCAGCAGCGCTTGATCTACAAGGGTCGCATCTTAAAGGACGATCAGACCTTAGTTAGTTATGGTATGTTCTTCTTCTTCTTCTTCTTTTTTATTTGTTTTTTATTTGTTTATTTATTTTTTGAGTTTTTTTGTGATATGGAATTGTTTGATATGGAAGTATGTGGACTAAAGTTTGATGGGTAATTATCGTTTTGCTTTGTTTATTATAATTGGGTTTTTGAAGGATACGTGAGTGTGAATTTTTTCGGGGTTGTTTCTCAAGTTATAGTTTTCATTTGTTCCTAAGGGATTCTCCTGATTGATAGGATTGTAATCGTCTCCTGAATCATGTCGGCTCTTTGTGTTGATTCTTTTCTTTTCCCCTTTGTCTCAAATGTTCCTTTTTTTGGTACAGGGTTTGGCATAAGCCAAGTATAGATCAATTACCCGGGAATTGATGGGAAATTCTTTATGTTCATATTCTGTTGGGTCTGAGTATAGTTTAATGGAAGGTACTGAGTATAGTGCAACTGCTGCAGCCGGTTGTGTACTTTATGATCCTCTCTGTTCTTGACTTTCCCAAGTTGGTCTTTGTGTTCTAAGTCTTGTGACTGTATTATTTTATTCTTTCAGAATTAAATATGTATGGCATAATGTGAGGTGCCTGTACACCCAAGTTATATTTATTTGTATGAAGCTAAAATAATGTGCACGATTAGCTTAACAAGATGTACAGTTCCAGCTTTCGATTCCCATTTCATTCCTAGTGCCGGAGGTTCTTATGTTCATGTTGAATATTGGCTCAGTTATATAATGTACTCCGTGGTTATTATTTAGTGATTATTGTGAGACACATTACATTGATAAATTATGCTTATTATTTGCCTGCTGTCTGTATCCTTTTGTGCTTTTGAAGAACGGGTTAAGCTTGTTTCATTAGCACTCTTGCATTTTTTGCTGTAATTGCCGTTGAGGATATGTATTCTTGTTTGCATCTTTCCTGTCACCTGAAACTGACTTCTTATCCTTTTGCCTTTTCTTTTTGAAGGTTTACAGGCGGATCACACTATTCACATGGTTCGTGGTTTTGCCCAAACTTCATCAACTCCTTCTGCGCCTGCTTCTAATGTTAACAGTAGAAGTTCTGACACTGCTCCTGGCGTCACAAGAGGTGTTGGTTCTAACGAGAGTGGTGCTTCTGGAAATGCTGGCCTTGGTGCATCATTATTTCCTGGACTGGGTTTCAATCCTCTCGGTGGGGGTGCGGGTGGACTTCCTGAGTTTGAGCAAGTGCAACAACAGTTGACTCAGAATCCAAACATGATGAGGGAAATAATGAACATGCCTGCAATTCAGAACTTGATGAATAACCCTGACTTGATGCGAACCTTAATTATGAGCAATCCTCAGATGCGGGATATTATTGACAGGAACCCAGAGCTTGCTCATATACTCAATGATCCTGGTATCCTTCGACAGACATTAGAGGCTGCAAGGAATCCTGAACTCATGAGAGAGATGATGAGAAACACTGACAGAGCAATGAGTAACATTGAATCTTCTCCTGAGGGATTTAACATGCTGAGGCGGATGTATGAAAATCTTCAGGAGCCGTTTCTAAATGCAACAACAATGGCTGGAAATGCTGGAAATGATTTGAGTTCAAATCCATTTGCTGCTCTCTTGCCAAACCAAGGAGGTGCACAAGCGAGGAATGAGTCCAATAATTCTTCAACTACAGGATCAGAAACAACAGGAAATGCTGCTCCGAATACAAATCCACTTCCTAATCCCTGGGGTAACAATGCTAGTAGCAAAACATTGCCTCTTATACCTTTTAAGACTAGTCAAGTACAATTTTGGTTGCAATTCTAATCTATTCCTCTCATTTTTTTTTGTTAGAGCATGCCTTTCTGCATTCAAATGACATAACTCACATTTATCTTTTTGCGTTCAAATGAAATTATAATGGGAAATATTTACTTTTGTCTATGACTTGATATATTTTAGATAAGATTTATAATTTTATGTGGTTGTTTCTTGAAGGTACTTTTGCTCATCAATACTCTGATTTCTTATTTATTTACTTACTGAGTTTCTGTAATTTTTTCAAAAAGAAAATTTCACCTATGGTATTATATTTCTCTGGCCAAATTAAACGCATGACTCTATCTTTCTTGAGTTCTCTCAAGCTCTTTTGGCTTATTTCGTTGTAAATTTGAATCTCATACCATTCGTTTGGGAACCCAACTTCCCCATTTCCTTCACCCTATTAACATGGTTCATCTCATCTTTACTGAATGGTGGCATATTTCAATGTTTTTTTTAGGAGGAACTCAAACCACAACCACACAGCCTACTCCAGCAGGTGATGCAAGGGCTCCTGGTATTGGGGGTTTAGGAGGGGCTGGTCGTTTTGGTGGTGCTGTGCCAGACGCGGCTCAGTTGAATCAGTTTCTGCAAAACCCAGCTATTTCACAGATGATGCAAAGCCTGCTCTCCAATCCTCAGTATATGAATCAAGTACTGTGCTTATATGATAATATTTCCTGCTAAATTAGTTATATGCCATATGGAAGGTTTTGTAATTCCCATATTCTTTGATTTGAACTATAGATCCTCAATCTCAACCCACAGCTACGAAGTATGGTTGATATGAATCCTCAATTAAGAGAGATGATGCAAAATCCAGAGTTTGTTCGCCAACTAACTAATCCTGAGATGATGCAGGTACAACTTCTCAGACATCTCCCCACCCACCCACCGCACCCAAAAGAAAAGGAAAGAAACGATGAGATAATCTGCATTCTAATCTTGATTTCACTGGTTGGAATCGATTGGTGTTCATCGTAATGTGATGATGGTTCATAATAGCTTATTGATATCATTACCAAATTTTTGTTCTCTATTAAAATACATCTATAATTTTCTTGGTTCATTTCTGCATTTCCTGCTTGCAGCAAATGCTATCAATTCAGCAGACCCTCCTCTCTACCTTAAATCGACAGCCATCGTCTCAGTGAGTCCAACGTCCTCTCTTTAATTTACATTATTGTGCACCTTTGTATCTCAAATAATCGGCCGATTGAAACCATGGTCAGGGATCACATTTTATATAGAATGCTGGTGACTCATCAATCATCATCATATACTGAAACTGTTTTTCTTCCTTGTATAATCAAACCTCATCCGGAATGAATTCTGTGGCCTGATAACTGTTTGGTAACTTAGTAGCTTGATGAATTTGTCAAGATATTATTGTTGTACGATTAATCTTTGTGAATTGTAACAGATTTCGTTCTTTATTCACACTGATTTTTCACTCTACGTCATATATTAATTACTTCCTATGATTTACAGAGATTCTGCTCAAACAGGTGCTGCTGCAGGTATGGTGATGGATGATTTCTACATATGATGTTCCTCATTTTCTTTCACATAACCAATGTTTCTATGTCTCATGAGTTATAGGTGTTCCTAGCACTGCTGGATTGGAGATGTTAATGAACCTGTTTGGTGGTCTCGGTGCTGGTGGGTTGGCTACTCCGAACAATCCCAACGGTTCGATTATCTACTCGCTTCGTTATTTTCTTTTTACTGTTGCAGCTAGCTCACCCTCCTGGGGTTCTCTTCCCAGTTCTCCCTCATACTTAAACATCAAATAAACTTTCTTTGCAGTGCCCCCAGAAGAACTATACGCAACTCAACTTTCACAGCTCCAAGAGATGGGTTTCTTTGACACTCAAGAAAATATCAGAGCTCTACGTGCTACCTCCGGGAACGTCCACGCTGCTGTTGAGCGACTGCTGGGAAATCTCGGGCAGTAAAATTGATAATACCTACCTTTCTTCTTAAAAAATTTAATTGAGATTTGTGATGCAGACATGTACTAGTGAAACTATAGATCTACAGCACAAACAGCTGCACATGCCAGAGACATTACAGGTTATGTTTTGGAATCTGAATAATTGAAGTTCTTCCCCATGAGATAGAGATATATAGACTTGTGGATATGTTATGGATTACTATATTAAATTTGTCGCTCCCCTTCCCCAGCTTTGACATCCCTCCAAAAAGACTTGTAAATACATTTTAAATGTTTCAAATTTTATTGGAACTTGATCAGCAGCAGTCTTTAAATTCTCATCCCCCCCCCCCCCCCCCCTTTTTTTTTTTTTTTTTTTTGTGGGAAAAAAAAGTGTTGATGCTGATTTCTGTTGGCTTCTGTCTCTCTCTAGTTCTTTGATTAAATTGGTGAGTTTGTAGATCTGAACTTAGAAGAGCTGCATTTCAATATTGCTCTCATCTTGTTCTGGGATTAATGGACAGAATTTTCCTTTGATATATTTATTCCTTGGTTTAATTTGTGTAATCTCCAAATTCCAATTTGTGTTTGTGAAAAAGGAAAATTAATGATTCTTCTGTCATTTAATTTATAAATAATAAAAATCATTCATGAATTTTTTTCAAGTTATCATAATACTTGCGTATTCTGATTTTCATTTGAGAAAGATTTCAGATTTCAGTTTAAGTCGTTTTTTAAATTGTTATTTTGTCATACTCGCTTTGGAACAGTGTTTTCGGTTTGAGTCTCTTTTTTTAGGCTAGATATCAATTTTGGAAATTGTATTAATTTTAACTTTAAATTAATAATTGTATCAATTTAAATCTTGAATTTTGAGGATCCTATCAATTTAAATTCCAAACTAATAATTGTCCCAATTTAAACTCTAAACTTTTATAAGTATATCAATTTTAATTTTAAACTTGCGAACCTTCTATTATGTTTTATGTTTTATTTGGATACATTTAAATTGATATAATTGTTAAGATTGAGGTTTAAATTGATATTTTTCATTTTTTTAAAATAAAGACTTTATTAAACCCCATTCTTGTAGAGGAACCAAAGGATGAAGGTCGTCGTTAATACCTTTTTAACTTTAACTAGTCTTTTTGAAATGAGGTCACTGAAATATAAAAGAAGTTTAATAGGTTTTAAACTCTTAATTTGGTCATCAGGTTTTTGGTTTTGTATTTAATTGGTTTTTAATTTTTTAAAATTTAAGAATCTACCTTTAAGTTTATGGTTACATTAGACAGCAATAAATCAATTTTTTAAAAAAATTCAAATATGATGAGGTTTTATTGAAAAAAAAAAACATGAAAACAAGTATACTGATTATCTAATAGTTCTCTTCATTCATCATTTATGAATTTAGGTGATTCCAATTATTAATGTTGATTTAATTTGTAATTTATCTTAATGTTTTATAGATTAAATTACAAATTTAGTTATTGATTTCAGAAGTATTATCTAAAAAGTTTCAAATTTTTGTCTAATAAATATTAAACATTCACTTGTATATTGAGTGAATTTCTAAGATCTCATCTGATAATCAGTTCGGCCTCGTTTGGTAATCATTTCGTTTTTTAAAATTAAGCCTATTTCATTCACATTTCTTATAATAATTTACATTTTTCTTAAGTATAATGGTTGAATTCTTAGTCAAATTTTAAAAAAAAACAACTTTTTTAGTTCTCAAATTTTGGTTTGATTTTTTAAACTATTGGTGAAAATGAAATAATAAAGGAAGAAATTTGGAGGTGGAAATAATGTTCATAGGTTTAATTTAAAAAAATAAATAAAAACAAAAACAAAACAACAAAATGGTTACCAAATCCGGTCTTATTTTTTGTTTTTTGTTTTTGAAAATTAAGTCTATTTCTTTTCTATTTCTTATCACGATTTGCATCTTTATAATGATTAAATTCTTATATAAATTCCAAAAACAAAAACAAAATTTTTAAAAAGCTTTTTTTTTAGTTTTCAAAATTTGGTTTGGTTTTTTAAACATAGTTTATAAGTAGATAACAAAATAAGAAATTTGGAGGTGGAAAGAATGTCTAGACTTAATTTTCAAAAACCAAATCTTTATCAAACGAGACCTACATTGTCCAATTAGTAGGTCATTGATATAGTTAACATTTTTTTAACTCATGTAACCACTAAACATAATATTAATTTTTTAGGGTTTCATGATACATAAAAGTAAAATTTCTATATAATAGATCAATTATCAAATATGTTATTTACAAAAAGAAATATGTCGATGACTTATCACATACAAAATTGAAAGTTTAAGAATTTTTAAAATTTTTCGCACTAATCCAAATAAAACCCCATTTTAAAATTTAATGACAATTTGTAATAGAATTACTTTTATATATTATTATTATTACTACTATTTCAAGTTCAAAATGAAATTGCAAAGATATACTTTAGCTTATTAAATTATTGGCAAACTAAGATGGAAGGTCCAATCTTCCCTCTCACAAAGTTTGTCTCATCACATGTATTATTATATTATAGGGAGATTTTTAAAAATTAAAAAAAAAAAAAAAAACTATTTACATGAAATAGAAAAATTTAATCTTCTTTGATTGAGGTCGATATAAAACTATCAATATCTATCAATGATAGAAACTGATAAAAGTCTATCATTGATATTATGTGATAGAGACTAATATAATATATATATATTTTTTATTTCTGTAAATAGTTTGACATTTTTCTATCTGCAAAATTTTTTCTTATTATATTCCTAGACATTTTAATAATTTCATAAGTGACATATTGATAAATGGTGAATCTATATTTTCTATCATTTTCGTTAAAAAAATTCATGAAACATTATAATAATAAGCCATGTGAATATAATATAAATGATAAATATGTTTATCCATCAATTTAAATATTTTGTTTTTATAATTTTTCAATCACCTATATTTATGTAAATTGGACCTCAACATTTCCGTCACATTTCAAACCTGCATCAATCTTTCATTTATTTGAATTGGAATATTCTAATAAAGAAAATGAAAATTCAATGATTATTTGAAAATAAAAAAAGCATAAAAATAATTGAAAAAAAACAGACCCTCAAACAAACATTTTTTTTTTTCCTGAACACAAGAATTCACTTTTGTGCAAAATTGAAAAATTCACGGGGGGAGAGCAATTTCCTCGTGCCGCTGCCGGGAGTCGTTGCACCGCCGCTAGCCGGCGAGATCAAAATTCATATCTTCCATCACCATCTCTCTGTACACTGTTCCGAAATCCTGCGAGAATCTTCAAATGATGAATCCGAGAACATTCTTTTTGATCCCAACGACGGCCGCAAAGATTTCGCCGTGAAAAGCTACGGCGAATCGAAGAATCGAAGAATCAACCTGCCGTTCGAGGAACGCCGGCAAGCCGCCGCAGCGGTGGACGATGTGCGTCATTCTGGCTGAGAGTGTCGAAGATCGCTAGAGGTTTGATGGTGAAAGGAATCGATAGAAAGAGACGAGATTGATAGAGGTATATTGGAGGTTAGCAATTGGCGGAAATTTTCTTCCCACCGTCGTAGTGGATGCTGACGGGACGCACGGGACTCCGAAGTCACGTGCCTTCCCCGTGCTTCAGCTGCACAGTTTCCTAGGGTTTATTCCTGATTCGGGTAAGAAATCTCCCTATTTCGTCTCTCTGACCAATCAGTTGGATGAAGCTCTACGGCGTCGTTTATTGACTATTCTGTTGTTCTGTGGTTCTGTTTTCTTCGTTATTCTCATGGTGATTTCTTTTTCTTTTCTTTTTTGTTTTTCCTTTTTGATTTCTTTCTTTTAGCTGCCATCATCCCCATTCCCGTTAATGTTTGAATGATTTTATTATTATATTCAGAGTTTGATTCGTGATTCCTGGTTCTCCCCATAATTTATCGGTATCTCATTAGTATTTTTAAACTTTGATTTCCATTTCCCCTTCTCGCCTTTCTTCCATTTGGGTTTGCGGAGTTTACTCAGTTTCCTTCTTCGTCGAGGTTAGTTGTGGCATCGGTACCCTTTTGGGTATACAGGTGAAATGAGCACAAATTTATATCAGGTCATTACCACCAAACTAAACCGATTCACTAGCTTCTATCCTTCCCTGTTTCATCGGAGTAGTTGAGGCGAACTGATCATTTTCTGAAACTGAACAATCTTTTTGAAATTTACCATTGATGGATCTGTGTGTCATAAAATAATCGATTTATTTTCTTAGAAACAAAAACTTCATTGCCAAAGAGGAGATAGAAAAAGAGGGGGAGATGAGATACCCTCACATACTAAAGTATTACCAAAGAAACCTCTCAGCTAATGAGTAATTGAGCTATGCTATAATTCTAGACAAATTAGAAGAAGTAGATCAAGTAGAAGTAAAATTTTAACAAGTTCCCATTCCCAAAAGTTTTCTGTTAGATTCTTTTTTTCTTTTTTTTTTTTTAAAAAAATCATGAAAGACTTTGTGTATTTATGGACTTGCGATTTAGCAATGAAGTTATTTCTAAAAATGTTTTAGAGTTTTGTTTAGAATTGCAAAAATTCAAGCCAAAATCTAGATATACCCTGTGATGTAAAATTCGGTTCATTCTTCTAAAGCATTAGAAGTTTCTTACTTGTTCCCTTTTCTTTAGAGACAAAAAGATAGATGTGACACCTTCTTCTTAATCAATTATTAAATGAAGATGTTTGGTTGTGTTTATTAATACACTGTCTATGCATTTCAACAGGTTTAATGCTTTACTCCTTTTTTTCCAGTCAAATAAGGTAATTAAGATTAGAGTCTGAAGCTTTAAAGTGAAGATATTGACTTGTTTCAACATATCAATGACCTACACACCTCCAACATGGGCGACATTAGCTGCTGCTGCATTTGTTATTCTGACTCTTGTCCTTTCACTATATCTATTGTTCGAGCACCTTTCTGCATATAAGAATCCAGAGGTTCTCATATTCTATGAAAATGCTTCCTTGTCTTGTAATTTTTCTGATTTGCTTTCAAATAGTATAATTATTCCTGGTTATCATCTCTCAGGAGCAAAAGTTTTTGATTGGTGTTATCCTAATGGTCCCAACTTATGGTGTAGAATCAGTAAGTTCTTAACTGAATGCTTCCTGTTATGACTAGGCAAATACTTGAGATAAATTTCTTGTTTTCATTCTCTCTATCACCTTACTGAGTGTTGGTAGTCTGACCCTCCCTCAATGTAAAGGTTTATGGTTGAAATAGCAAGAAGTTCCAATATGCAACTTAACTATTTGTTCTTCCCTGCGTAGTGGATAATAACCTTCAATTTCAAGTTCATCATGGAAGGAGAATATTGACTTGAGCAGTTGAAAAACGTGTTCTTAAGGACACATTGCATATATTTGCAGTTTATAACTGTGAAAACACGTGACCTTGTTAATTTGAGGTTCTAATTGATTTTTAGACTTATATTCAACATGGTATTTTCTGCTGGTATTGATAGTATCTTTAAACATTGGCACGTGATATTTAATGTAATTTATCAGAGTTTATGATGATAGGATATAATTTTCCCTCTGTATTGAGTTTTGCTGTTCTTTCTCTGTTTTGGATGCAACAGATATCTTGTGTTCAAATTTGCACCTTCTCTTTTCTCTTACTTTGTTTACTTTGAACAGTTTGTATCATTGGTGTACCCATCAATAAGTGTTTATCTTGAGATACTACGCGATTGCTATGAATCCTTCGCAATGTACTGCTTTGGACGATACCTGGTTGCTTGCTTGGGTACGTTCTTTAGAAAAGATTTCAGAAAGTATTGTTGGATTATGACATAGGCTATGGGTTTTATGTTTCGCAGGAGTCTAAATATAGTTTTCAGATTATATTTGCCATTTGCCATTCATTTTTTCTGTTTGTCTGCAAAGTTCTAAAATTTTCTTGCAGTTTCACATGGACCAAGTCACCTACTGACCCCTTTATTATTAATCTTCTTTTTCGTGATATTACTAGGTGGGGAAGAAGGGACTATTGAATTTCTAGAGAGAGAAGGACGTTCAAATACTAAGACGCCTTTATTAGAACATAGCTCAGAAAAGGGAACCATCAAGCATGTTTTCCCTATGAACCTTTTCTTAAAGCCGTGGAAAATTGGTGGATGGGTTTACCATGTTATCAAAATTGGAATCGTCCAATATGTATGCTTGCCATTGACCATTGATGCTTTATTATCTAATGCCTTTTAATATGATTAAAGAAGACTAATGGATTTTCTATGGCAGATGATGATAAAGTCCCTCACTTCTATTTTAGCAGTAGTTCTTGAGAACTTTGGTGTTTATTGTGAAGGGGACTTTAATTTCCAATGCGGGTAAACCAAAATTTTCAAGTACTCTGGCGTTGCTTACTCTCCATATTGGACTAACTTTATGTCAAGTGTTGAATTTGTTTTATGTATTCATGTGATGGGGTTTTATTTAATTTTGATTTTTACATGG
This sequence comes from Benincasa hispida, assembly GCF_027475165.1. Taxonomy (NCBI): domain Eukaryota; kingdom Viridiplantae; phylum Streptophyta; class Magnoliopsida; order Cucurbitales; family Cucurbitaceae; genus Benincasa; species Benincasa hispida. The sequence continues at coordinate 58,508,914 of NC_143482.1, forward strand.
TACTGGATGATTTCTCAAGTATATTATTACGCACTTCTTGCTTTTTCATGTCCTTGATTTGATCCATCCGTCAATTGTATGTGTGCATCTGTGGAATTTATTGATCTATCATGTTGACATAACTTTCTTTACGATCTTTTATTTTGAAGGTACTTCATTATTCTCTCTCTTTTTCCTGTTGGTTTCTAGACTGGTTTTGTTTTTAATTTAGCTGAATTAAATCTCAATTGATGGTTGTCTGAAATTTTGGTATTCAGTATGCTCTATTTGCTCCTTCTCATTATGTTATCTTATGAAATACTTCTAGGTGGGGAGTTCTTATGACTATTGTTGCTTTAAAAAAAAAGACTGAAAAATATTGGAGCTTTTACAGCCGAAATTTTTGGTTGATGGTTTTAATACTTCTTTTGTAGGTATCCTTATATGGCAGTGGTTTTAAATTTCAGTCAGACATGGGCACTGTACTGCCTGATTCAGTTCTATACAGTTGCAAAGGATGAACTGGTACATATAAAGCCATTGGCCAAATTTTTGATGTTTAAATCGATAGTATTTTTGACTTGGTGGCAAGGTGTTGGAATTGCTCTCCTATCTGCCTTCGATTTGTTTAGGAGTCCCGTAGCCCAAGGGTTACAGTTTAAGTCAAGTGTCCAAGATTTCATCATTTGTATAGAGGTAGCCATTTCTTCCTCCTGCATCTTTTTTCCCCGTTTAACTGTGTCAGATCTAATCTATGAGTGGTGGCACCATTGATTGAGCAACTTTTGTCGGACTTGGCAAATAAAGTTCTCTTTTTCAAAAGTCACTTGACCCTTTAATGTAGTTCCCTTTCTCTTCTTAGATGGATAAGACGACAAGTAGAATTCAAGTTTATTCTACCTTTGTCATGCCTAAATTCTATACTTGATTGTTGAAACTTGATACAGGAACAAACTTTTGAAACCAATAGAATAGTTGAGTTTCATTTACTTTTAAAACATGCGATGGTATAGGGAAGGGACCTCTACAGGGTTATCTGATTGAGCTTGTTCATTGAATCGGAAGAACTGTGATGATGGTGATGCTATATTGGCGATAGGCATCCTGCAGTTTATTATTTCTTGATTTCTACGTACTTATTAAAGCAACCTTGTGTATTAGAATTTGACTGAATTAGGATTTTTTTTCGTTTTCATTTCCTTTTACATTTTATCTGCTGTGCTAATGACTTCATCTGGAGAATGAAACAGTTGTGAACCTTCTTTTCTTTTCTCATATATAGAGCACCATTTTGTCTTTTATGTTTCTCATTCTTGTTTTATGAAACATCCTTTTTCTTTTTTGGCAACTGTTCATTTCCGTGCTTTAAATAACGCAGCTTGGAGTGATTAATTGTTGTGAAAACTGGTTTTTGTTAGTAAGAACTTAACAGATGTATTCTTCTATTGATTCATCTTCTTCTTTTACTCACTCCAAAAGTTTCATCTGATTATTATGTCTGTATTCAGAAGACTGAATTTTAACACATCTATAAATTCATCCAGCACAGATGGCCGTTGCTTCTGTGATTCACTTGTATGTATTTCCTGCAAAACCCTATGAACTCATGGGGGACCGTTATCCTGGAAGTGTTTCTGTTCTTGGTGATTATGCTTCTGTCGACTGTCCTTTGGATCCAGATGAAGTCAGGGATAGTGAGCGTCCTACAAAGTTACGCCTACCCCAGCCTGACCTTGAAGACCAAGATTCCAAGATGGGAATGACAATCAAAGAGAGTGTCCGAGATGTTTTTGTTGGTGGTGGAGGATATGTAAGTTTTCCCCTTCACTCTATATATGTCATCCTGGACTTATCTAATTGTTTGGGATTAATGTCTTCTGGTGTTTTTTGCTTCTTAAGGTAACTTGGCACAATAGTTTGGCATTGAATACTACATACATACAAACAAAAACTATATATATGTACGTGCGTACATATATACTGTCACTCATGGGAAAGTAGATAACATGGGAAACTATTTTAAAGTAAGCACTATGGAATGTACATTTGCTCTCTTTCCATTAACCATAATAACTACTTCTGGTGGGCCAAAGTGCCTTTGGAAGACAATCGAGTGTTGTTACACAATAAAGTCGAGTAGGTTAACATTTGAAAATAAATACATTGGGCCTTTTTTGTTCTTATATTTCTCTAGTAACTTCAATGATTTTTACCATTTGAAATGACCTTCTGAACTTGCTTACAGATTGTGAGTGACCTGAAATTCACAGTAAACCAAGCAGTTGAACCTGTGGAAAAAGGAATAACAAAGTTCAATGAAAAACTCCAGAAGCTCTCCCAAAACATGAAGAAACGTGACAAGGATAAAAGAAGAACCAAGGATGACAGTTGTATTACGTCGCCCACACGAAAAGTCATTCGAGGAATAGATGACCCCCTTCTGAATGGGAGCTTTAGTGATAGCGGGGTCGTAAGGGAAAAGAAGAACCGTCGTAAATCAGGTTATATAAGTGCAGAAAGTGGTGGAGAAAGCAGCAGTGATCACGGTTTTGGCAAGTACCAAGTCGGGGGCCGCCGGTGGATCACTAAAGACTAGTAAAGAATAGGTACTGCTCTATATAATCAAATCAAGAAAAAGAGGGATGGTTATGGTTCACTTATCAAGTGGAGTTCTAATAGATGAGAGATGTGTATTGAGTTGCATATGCCTGAATTTGTGAAGCCTCTCCAAATGTAGTGTGGCATAGCAATGAAGGGAGGATTCCAATAGAAAACTCCTGCTATGATTTGTGCAACCAGATGCTAAGGTAATCTTTTTGGTGCACAGAGGATTAAATGACTATATGATGAGGTTAGTGTACCACGATTACAAACTATGTATGGGATTACCTTTCTTGTAAATAGATGAATATGATAAATCAGAATTGGGATATTTTGCATAATTTATTTGTGGGGTGAACTTATATATTATATATTAGTACAGAGATTTGTTAAATCTTATCAATTAAAAGTAACAGGCTCCTGGAATCATGCAGTGATGTTACAACCCTGCATTATTTTCATTGGATTGATTGATCTGAATTATGCATTTGGAGGAGATTGATTACCTTATAGGGTTTGTTTGGTATAAAAGGCCCATTTTAAAATATACCTTTGACTTTTAGATGGTATGTAAAAATAGGGTTATTGTAAAAAATGTTTCTGTTTTTGAAGAAAAAAATACCCCTTTTTGAAAAAAAAAAAAAAAAAAAAAAAACACTAGTGTTATTAGACCCTTTGATGATGAATGTTGTTACTTGTTAGCATGAAAGAATCTAGATGTAAAATTATGTCTATGTCCTCACTCAAAAACCAAATGGTTATTGGATCTAAGACTAGAATTGCTTCTTTGAAAATAATATTGATTTCTTTATTTAATTGTCTAGCTTTTAGGAGTGATTTTAGAACTGAAGCAAGTTTGGAAAATTGAGAAAAAAAGAAATGGTTTGTTTTTTTAAAAAATATTTTGCTATTAGGAAAAATGAAAAATGTAATTTGAAAAAAGCAAAAATAATTTTTATTTTAGTTATCAAATGAGGGACTTTGAAAACGTTCCTAAAAATAATAGAAATTCATTTAAGTAGTATGTTTAAGTTTTTATTTTTTATTTTTATTATTATTATTTTTTTAAAAAGGTTATTAAACTAAATGAAGTCAATGTGAAGATTAATAAAATGGGGTCGAAATGAAAGAACTTAGTATAAAATCATCAAGTTGGAGTATGGAATTAGTTTTAATTATACCTTCCAAGCTTGAAAAGTTTCTATTTAAAACCTTTCAACCTTGATTTTTTTTTTCTTCAAAACAATCCTTCAAAACTTTTGGTACGGTTAAATTCAAGGACATAAAATTTTGCGCCGTTAAATTTTACGACTATTGGTGCTGTTAAATTCAAGCTTGAAGTTTTTTAGTTCAATACTTTTGGTGTCGTTAAATTCAAGAACAGAAAAGTTTGTTTATGCACAATTTCATCAACGTACAAGTAAAATGAAGAAATTGGGGACATAAAATTAAAAGAGGAAGATGATATTGGGTATGGTTCATAAATAGTCCATATACCTGTTTTACTTTACAAATTTATTTAGATTTTTTCAAACTTTTTCGTCCAAGACAAAAACTAATAAGATTTGTTTTGAAATAAGCTTCGAATTTTCAAAGGCTAAATTGTGACTTTTAAAGTTACGTGATATTTTTGATAATTTAAGCTTCACCATTTTATTGGTTTTAGTAAAATTGGGCAAAATGACCATTGGAAGTTTCATTTTGTTTTTTTTTAAAACTATTTTTTTGACCCCTTGATGATGAAAATGATGTAAGCATGGTTATATAATTACTCTTTTGCCCTTTACCATCAACCCACCAAATTAATTCACATTTTCCACCTAAAATTAATTTATCTAAAAATCATTAACAAAAAACTATTCACACAAAAAATTCTTCACCAAATTTGTTGCTTGTATAATTACTCTTATGTCCTTATTAAATTTCCACTTTCAATTTCAACCACCAACCTATCAAATTAATTCACATCCTCTACCTAAAATTAATTTATTCAAAAACCATTAACAAAAAATTATTCTCACAAAATTCTCCACAAAATTTGATTTGTTTACAACCCCACAAAAAGTTCTCTTCACCTTATTATTTCTATAACGAAATTCGTCAAGTCCAAAACTTGTCTTTCACGAAGCTGTAATTTTGTACACTCCGTCGTAAGAAGATATGTATTTCATTTTTGTATGTATTCTCAATAGTTCACTAATTTCTAGAAAATTGACAAAACTAAATGACATTTTTGGAGTTTGATTTATGCTTGCTTTATTGATTGTTTTTTTTTTAATAATGTCCTGCATTTAATATTTATTTATAAATTTATAAAAAAAAAAAAAAAAAGAATTTTTTTTAATATACCTGGTCGGGCTTCACCGGATAGGAAGCAAATGAGTTCAAATTACCCGGTCAGGATTCAACTAAATGTTATATGCTTAGTTGAAGAAGTCGATCACAACTTTTATGAATATTCATTAAATCAAACTAATTAAGTTACCTCAAAAGCATGGGGAAACTTATAAAGATTGTACGTTTGTTGTTTTCCATCTGCATTGCCCTTATACGCCTATGCTTTATTTTTCAATCATTGTTTGAATCGTTTAATTATATTCGCAAAAATTTTCTTGCTCCATTCCTCATTACAAAATTTATTCCAATCGCCTATGATTGTTAAATTTTCAAAATCCATTTGTTTTTTCCTCTCCCTACCCATCATAGCAAACTCAATAATATAAAACAATGCAATTTTCACTACATCAAAATTGTTTTCAAACTCAAGACTTGGAAAAATAGAGTCCAACTTGTATGCATTCATGCCCTCATTATCGTTTAGATACTTAGCTCTAAGTCTAACAAAAGAATTTTCTCTCTTCACAGTTCTAGTTTGATGTTTTAGTCGTGTGATAAGGTTAAACTCTATTTGGCTGAAAAATACCTTATTCCCCATAAGGTTAAAGCTAATAACATCTCTTCTAGGTTCCTCTACCTCCCGAAGAAAAATATAATGAATTAGTAGTCCATTGAAGATGATATTTGTGTCAAGGAGAGGACCAAAACATGTTTGTTTAAACATGACTAATTGTGTCGGAGTTAGTTTTTTTTCTTAATTTTAGGGCTAGGAAAATGGTCATCCACCTTCATATCTAGTTCCATTATAACCTACATTTTTCATGAAATAGATAAATTAGAAGACAACACATCATGATCATCAATGAGTACTTAAAAAGAACAAAAATTGTATATAAATATATATATAAAAAAAATCAGCCTAGCCCATACCCGACTGAGTAAAAACCAGTATACCCCTACCCGGTCCCGCCCGCCCCCCTTTCGGGTACGGGAGGGCCAAAATCCAGAAGCGAAGGGGCGAAACTCCTGGCCCGGTTGTACCCTTCCCAGTCCCGGCTGGGCGTTTCCTACACCTACCCGATCTCGATCGAGCCTTCACGGGGAATCCTCACTTCTGGATTTCGACCCGGTCCAATACCCGGTTGGACTCATGACCGGGCCATATACCAATCTTCCCCTCCCCCTACCCAGTCCCGGTCGTGCCTTCATGTCATAAGTTTATAGGATTTTGGCCCGGTCCAATACCTAGCGAGGCGCCGGATCGGGTCACATACCAATCTTCCCCAAATCTCTTCCCCATTCTTCTCCGCTGACCACCCTTGTATGAAGCCCAACCGGGCGTCCCCTACCTTACCCAGTTTTTGCCCCTTCCCTTCGTCATTTTCTTTCTTTCCCGCCTATACCCGGTCGAATTATACATGAGCCCGACCGGCCTAGCATCAGGCAACAATCTTCCCCATTCTTCTCCGTCCGATCATATACCCGCTTATTTTTGTACGAAGCCCAGCCGAGTGCCACCTACCCCTACCCGGTTTTGCCCCCTTCCCCATCATCCTTTCCTCTATTTCCTACCCATACCCGGTCAAAATATACATGGGGGCCCGACCGATCTAGCACCGGATGCAATCTTCCCCAAATCTACTCCAAATCTTCCTCAATCTTCTCCGTCTGGTCATGTACCTGGTCAACATTGTATCAAGCTCGACCGGATAAGACTAATTTCCGAAAACTCATTTTTAGGCCCAAACTTATTCAGAAAATGTCGAACATGATGTTTTTAGAAAAAAAAAATTAGCATTTAACATAGATCTAACATAGATTTCAAATAATAATTTATAGCATCTAAGATAAACTAATATTTAGTGAAAAAAATGAAAATCCATACTTGATTAGTTGAAAAATTCCAAATAATCTTCAATAAAAAAGAAAATGGTAAAGGAAATGGAGATAAATGGAGTGAGATTGAGAAAATGGCTGGGAATGATCGAAAATGGCAAAGAAAAATAGTGAGAGTGGAGGTTTGGAGAGTTTAAGTAACTTTTGAAACGTAAAGGATATTAGAGTAATTTTACTTAATTTTCAAAATTGTGAAGTAAAAAACAAATTTTTTAAAAATAATCCAAAACATAAAACTAAAACTTCAAAAGGACTATTTTTGTGGATTGTCTCGGGTTTTAGTATCCTTCTTTGATAGAGAGACAACGTAAGGAAGCCACCGTCTCCCTCGCCGTCACCGGTCGACTCCAAATCCCGAACTCCTCATTCTTTCTTCACCGCCTTATCGGATTCCTCGTCTATGGCTCTCAATCTCCGCCAAAAGCAGACTGGTAAGCCCTTTCTTCTTCTTATTCTTCCTTCAGTTTCTGTCGTTGCTAATCAATTATACACATAAACCCCACGATTCTCCTGATTTCCATTTGTCCGACGTCCTTTGAACTAATTCCGTTTTTAATTTCTCGCAGAAAGCATTATCCGTATGTTGAATCTGAACCAGCCGGTTACTCCAACGGGTACAGCCAACGAAGAGGTTTACAAGATATTGATCTACGACAGCTTCTGTCGAAACCTCCTTTCTCCTTTAATTCATGTCAAGGACTTGCGCAAACATGGCGTTACTCTTTATTTCCTTGTCGACAAGGACCGTAAGCCTGTCCATGATGTGCCTGCTGTTTACTTTCTTCAACCTACTAAGCATAATATCGATCGGATCGTTGCCGATGCCTCCCGTTCTTTGTATGATAGCTTCTTCCTCAACTTCTCATCCTCTGTCCCTCGCCCGCTGCTCGAGGATCTCGCATCTGAAGCGTTGAAATCGGATTCAATTCAACGGATTGCTAAGGTGCACGATCAGTATTTGGAATTTGTTACTCTAGAAGACAATTTGTTTTCGTTGGCTCAGAAATCTAGCTATGTGCAACTGAATGATCCTTCAGCGGGGGATCGTGAGATTGAAGAGATTGTGGAGAAGATTGTTGGTGGGTTGTTCTGTGTTTTGGCTACACTTGCTGTGGTGCCGATTATTAGGTGCCCACGAGGGGGTCCTGCTGAGATGGTTGCCATGGCGTTGGATCAAAGGTTGAGGGATCACCTGTTATCCAAAAACAACTTGTTCTCTGAAGGTGGGGGGTTTATGAGCTCCTTTCAGCGCCCGATTCTGTGTATATTTGATCGTAATTTTGAGTTATCTGTTGGAATACAGCATGATTTTAGATATAGACCTTTGGTGCATGATGTTCTTGGGCTTAAACTGAATGGGTTGAGTGTTAAGAGTGAAAAGGGTGGAATGAATTATGAGTTGAATAGTTCTGATCCATTTTGGTTAGCAAATGGATCCTTGGAGTTCCCTGAAGTTGCAGTTGAGATTGAGACACAGTTAAACAAATACAAGAAGGATGTTGATGAGGTTAATAGGAAAACTGGTGGAGCTGCTGGGGCTGAGTTTGATGGAGCAGATATGATAGGTAACACTAAGCATTTGATGAAAGCTGTGAACTCATTGCCTGAGCTGACTGAGAGGAAGCAAGTCATTGATAAGCACACAAATATTGCTACTGTGTTGCTTGGTGAGATTAAGGAAAGGTCCCTTGATTCATATGCGAAAAAGGAGAGTGAAATAATATCGAGAGGTGGCATTGATCGGAGTGAGCTTCTCAGTGTGCTTAGAGGTAAAGGCACGAAGATGGACAAGCTTCGGTTTGCTATCATGTATCTGATCTCTTCTGAGAACATTAATCAGTCTGAGGTTGAAGCAGTCGAAGAGGTCCTAAGGGAGTTGGAAATTGACACCAGTGCATTTCAATATGTAAAGAAGATAAAGTCATTGAACGTGTCGTTCGCATCTGCAAATTCTGCTACCAGAGGCAACATTGTCAATTGGGCTGAAAAGCTATATGGACAATCAATTAGTGCAGTGACTGCTGGTGTAAAGAATCTATTATCTACTGATAGGCAACTTGCATTAACAAGGACTGTGGAAGCTTTAATGGAGGGAAAACCAAATCCTGAGATTGATTCTTATCTCGTGCTTGATCCACGCGCTCAAAGGTCAAGCGCTGGAACGAGCAGCAGCCATTTAAGAGGACCGTTCAAGGAAGCGATCGTATTTATGATCGGCGGGGGTAATTACGTAGAGTATGCGAGTTTGCAGGAACTTTCCCTTCGTCAGCAGGCTCCCAAGCATGTTGTATATGGTACAACAGAAATTCTAACTGGAGAGGAGTTTGTAGAGCAGCTTATGCAGTTGGGGCAGAAAATGGGTTTGGGAAGTGCTGCTGTATCTTCCAAGTAAATTAGTGCATATTCTTAGTGTAAAGCATCTTGGAGTTATTTTTTGGTTGATGAAATATTAAGTGGTAAAATTTTTAATGTCACATAGAACACTATAGTCACTGATGATGTATACTTATCATAGAGCGGGCTACATGAATCCAAGTTGATCGCTTTGAATCTCTTGGGATGTCATTTTCCCATTGTTAGATTGGCTCGATTCAGTCAATTCAGAGTAGAAGTAGAGGATCTGATGATCCAGACTACCAGAACCAATTTTGTTGTAGACTTTAATTGAACAGGATTTGTTCTATAGATTGTACAATTATGTCCCAATGTTTTAAAGAATCAATTTTGCTATTGGAGGAATCAACTAACCGAGTACCGGCAAATCAACATTTTGGTATAACTTATTCTTTCCTTTTTAGTTGTATTTTGTTTAACATTTCTAGTTGACACATTATTTTGTGTAGGACTATAATAGAACGTGAATTATATTTGTATATTTGGATGATTAAATCCCACACCAATTCACTATTTGCTTACATTCTTGAGCCACACATTAAAAGCAAGCATGCGACCCCTATTTCATCATAAAATCACCTCAAACACACTTTTAAATTTAATATCTATTTTAGTCGTATATTTTACGAAAATAATTTATTTCTTCAATCACCTAAGTTGACTCCTCACTTTCCTACTTGTCCAAATTTACATTACGATCATGTCATGTATCCCATTTGGCATATAATCATGCTTTCTCCTTAAATTATTTAAAAATTAGAAACATATTAAAAATGTGGCAAAAAAAATGAGAGAAAAATGTAGAATTCTAGAGGCATTTCAAAAATAGAAAAATAAGAAAAAATATATACAAAAATAACAAAATTTAATTATTTTCTCTTTCTCCATCTTCCTACTTCTCCTCCCTCTTCTTCTTCACCAATAAATCTTCTTCTTTATCTTTCTTCTTCTCTATTTATAGTTTTGTTCCTAGTTCAAAAATGTTAATTAGAATGATAATGATAGATAATGAAAGGTCAAATTATAGATCAAGTAATAATAGTTTTTTTATAGTTATATTGCTAGTTCCAAAATAGTAATAAAAATGTGATCGAAAAACTGATAGATATTGATAGAAGTCTATCAATATCTATCGGTGATAAAAACTTATGAAAGTTTATTATTGATAAACACCGATAAATGTCTATCAATGTTTAAACTGATAAAAATCTAACATTAATACTATCAGTAATAAATCAATGTCTAAACTAATAAAAGTCTATTACTAATACTATTAGTAATAGAAATTGATACAAATCTATTATTGATCGAGATCGATAGAAGTCTATCAAGTGTTTGTTTTTTTTTTACTATTTTTATAAATAGTTTGATATTTAGAATGCATATATCCAATTAACAACTAAATCACAACTTGTATATGTAAATCAAAATCTCAAATTATCTTCAGTTAAATTAAGAATTGTAAATTACAACAATGGATTAAGATATGTCTTTAACCAAGACGTTAGAAGTCACATTTCTATGATAACTCACCACACAACACTTGAAAACCATTTTTCATAAGGAGAATGTGTTGGAATATGATATACAACTATCGTATAAGTCAGAAGGCAAATGTGGAAACATGTTAAAATGATATTAGCACGATTCTTTTTTCCCAACGTTATTTGCCCTTAGATAATGACCACGATGAACTTTAAACTCCAAGTTTCAGCTTATAAACATGTATTATCTTCATTTGTTTTTTAATTGAATAAGGCAGGTCATGTATTGACTCTTTGATTTCTTCAAATAACTCTTTTAAATAGCGGCTATCCTTGTCAAACTGATTATAAAAAAATTGTACCCAATTCGATATCTTTCTATCTTTAATATCAAGTTCCTCATTCCATAGTGAACATAACTCAACATTAATGGACATGTACTATCTTTTTTTAGATTACATCTAAACAAGAAAACAAAACAAAAACACAATAGAGAATGAGCATATTCTTAAGCAGTTAAAGACTGCCCTATTATTCAATGACGTCAAAATTTGGAGAATAAACAACAAAATGAGAAATTACAAGGATATTAGAAACCTTAAGAAAAATAAAATCTTAGATGGTGGAAACATTTAAAAAATTTATAACTGTAACTAAAAGAGCTATGGCAATGTGTGAACCTTGGTATTTTGGAAATTACTGTGCAGGAACCACCATGGACCATTTCTGGAAAGCAATCTGCATAATCAAACAAAAAAACCAAGTTATAAACTTCTGCAGAGAATGACGTGAAAAACAGAGGTCCCAGCCAACAACTTCAACACCATTCGTCTCTTTTTGGTATTTTGATCAATACATTTACGTCATGCGAGGCCCGACATGAGAAAAGAAGATAGACTTGCTTTGTGTTTCTAACAGCGTGCCTAAAATGGCCAACAAGAGCGCCTCCCTTTGACCTTATGAGTGTCAGCACCTCACAGGAGTTTTCAGTAAAGAAATTAAGAAACATGAAACATCAATCAAAGGCTCTAGCTTACATCATGGAAAAGGCATCTAATCACGAAACAATTTTTTTTTTCTTTTGCAAAATTTTAATTTTAAATTTTTTCTTAATCTAATTACTCATGCTACTTCATTGTTTTTATTTTTTTTTTAAATTTAAAAAATCCACAGTTCGTGCATGGGCCCTTTCAATGAGTTGAGGATTGATTAGCATTTCGCAATAATGAAAGTGTGAGATTCTACCTGAAAAAACCAGCTGCAGTACGCAAGCCCATAAAGAGAGACAAGCCCAACCACAGCCCACGAAGACCCAAAACAGTAGGAGCATATAGCAAAACTGAAGAAGAGACGGCCCCAACTGCCATCTACAGGTAATTCACAAAATCAATCAAGTCACATCTTCGAAAGAGAATATTTCAGTCATAATTGCAAGGCTAAATTCAATTAAAAAAAATACACCCTTTGTTTAAAACACTATTTATTCTCTCAAAAGTTGCAAAATTACCCCCCCCCCCATAAAGATTTCAAAACTTACCCTTACAGTAGAAATCCTTTAAAATTTTGGACAGATTTTTTAATGGTGTGGCAGTAACCAAGAAAGGATGACAATTTGGATTTTTGTTCTAGGTCACCACCACATAATTCTAGGTAACTATTTCCATTTGAATCTCTATTAGATTTCTACTTTTAAGGGTAGTTTTAAAACGTTGATGTAAAAGACCAAGGGTGATGTGCAACTTTAGAAATAATATGAGTATTTTTTAAACAAATGACTTCAGGCATTTTTTTTTTTTAATTAAGGCTATATTCAATTAAAGAAACTGATTAAATAAACAAATACATACAAATAAATAAAGAAACTATTTACCATTGAGAAAGCAGCATATCGGAAGTCTGAAACACCATAATGCAGACCATCAAAAATAAACGCCAGAGAATTCAAAGGTTGAGTTGCACTAACAAACTGTAAAGTTTCAAGCATTAAGTTAGAGGATACACAATTCCTCACAGCAACACGATAAATTCACCACCACAGAATTGTATCCTACCAAGACTCCAGTTCTGACAATTCCTAAAACGTCCGCATCCTTGGTGAACAAGGTGGCAAGAGAACCAAAAGATGCCCCAAGAATTGCAAATAATATGGTACCTGTGAGCAATCCTACCTGTACAGGTATAGGTAAATTTATATAAAACTCCACATCAATTTCTAGAATCATATCTAGCTCAAAGACTTAGCATCATCCTAATAAAAAGTAAAAATAAAATGAAATAAAAGAAGACTAAGAATGTAGAAATTCAAAGTCCACACATAAATTCCTACCTTTAAGGCTAAGCCAGTTACTTCCTTCGCAGTCCTGTAATCACCTTTTGATACAGAGCTTGCAATCATAGCCTACCAAATAGATAATTTCAGGATCAGAGAGAAACAAATAAAGTTAAGGTGAGTTACTATAACTAGTTATTTAATGAGGAAAACTCAAGGTTTTAAACCATGAGTTGAAGAAGATATGACAAAGCCACAAAAAAAATTGGGACGTCGCTACTTCAGCAACCATTTTTTTGTACTATATTTCCATGGATTGAAATTTTCGGGAGGTTCTAAAAGGGGAAAAGTATGTACCTGACTTGAAGCAGCAAGTGCATCAGTAAGAAGAGAGACTGCTAACCATACTTGCATACATATTTGGTGTGCAGCCATAGCCACTGCACCTTGGCGTGCAGCCATTGACGTACCCAACGTCATAGTGGTTAGAACAGAAAGAGTCCTTCCAAGAAGAAAACCACCTAATAGCAGAGTCCACATCGTTATTTTATTGATTATTAACGAGTGAGAGAACTTGATCACATAACAAAGCCAAGAGGAATGCATTGTAAAATTTGATTGATCATTTTCCTTAAATGCAGCAATGGTTTAATTGCATAGGTCCCAGCTTCTTTTGATTTTGAATAATGTGATATGTACTACTATTTGGAAGCTTCCTACTGTTTGGAAGATTACGAGATGCGAATGAAAACTTTCAAGGGTTGAACATTCTAAAAAATTAAATTAAGATAAGTAACCAAATTTTAATCAGTGGTTTTTTATTCTACGGTTTCAGAGTATGATAATAATACCAATTGCTATGAAGTGATGGCAATTGATGCTTCAGACCACAATCTCATGTTTGATAGCATTTTTTTTTCTAAACCTTCTCACAAGTTTGCATCAGACCTCTCTTCTAAACAGTATGCTGTTAGTAGTGAAGATGAGGAAACTGGAGCCCATTGTGACTAAAGCATAATGAAAAGATTAATCCCAGTAACATGACACTAGTAAAGATATGAATAAAAGATAAGAATTCTAACAGTACCAGATTTCATGTATACACCAAATTGCAATGCACCAAACTTTGGCGGCAATAGTACAGCTCTTTTATTGAGAAACCATAACATCAAAAAGGCAATAACATATCTGAAACATAGACTCGATAAGTTTGGAGGGTATGATTAAAAAAATAGAGGAAAAAGATCAATTAGAAGTAAACATACTGAGATACAACAGTAGAAATTGCTGCTCCAGTTGCACCCAACCGAAAACAATAAATCAATATTGGAAAAAGACAGACAGCTAACAAATTTCCAATTCCTGCAAATGAAGAATACAAATTTAAGCAGGAAGGTGCAGTAAGAAAATGAAAAGAGAAATTGCTTTAAAATAAATTCCACCATTAACATAATTCTAGGTTTCATGACTAGATGCGTGCCTAGACAAAGAACAGGAGTTTTAGTATCCTTAAAACCCCGGAAAACTCCTTGAAGAGTCAAATAAAGAACAACAGCAGGAGCACCGAGGGCTCGAAGTGAGAGAAATTGTTGGGCTGGAATGCGCAAGGACGACTCCTATTCAAAATAAACCAACATATTCAAAAGATCATAAAGATAAAAGAATCTTTAAAGTATATGTCTATAACATAATATTTTTGGGAGGGTATTTAAATGTAAATATAAATACAAATCCATATAGCCAATCAAAGCATCACATAACTAGTTTCCAATTTAACTTACTGCAGAAATGCCCATGATATTAAGAAATATTCCAGATCCAAAATACAACGCCAAAGCCTCAAAAAGTCCAATCCCAACTGCCAATAATAAAGCTGTAGAGACTGAAGATAGCTGCTTTTTCTCATATAACTGCGCGTCTGGTTTTCCAACAGTATAGCCTTCTAAGGAATCTACTTACATGAAAAATTAATTTGGTATTAGATTACATAACCGTTAATTATAGCGCTCTATGAAAAAAGTTTGAACAAGCCAAAGACCAAAAGAACCTGATGAAGGATCTTCAATTGCATGTTTTGAAATATCCTCAGCAACAAAAGAAGTAGTTACACTCAGTAGAGGTATATTAAAAACCTTTGATATGTAGTTAAATATGTTTATAGAAACACCCGCTGAAGCCAACTCCAAGGCACCTACACAGATGTTGAAGATGGACAAATATGAAAAGTCTACACAATACTGCAATTCAGAAATAGCATGTACTACATCACTTCAGCTGGTGGGAGGAAGTGCCAAAGTAAAATTAATACAATTTACACCCAATAAATAGGACCCATCCCGATGATTACAGAAGGATGTTAGCATCCAAGAATTCCCATTGAGCTCGTAGCTTAACAGCTTAATTGATATATTAAGCAAACAGACACTGACTAACAAACCAAAGAAGTAATAAAAAAGTCGTCCAAGCACACACATGATCAAGTATCAAAGTTTTCATTATAAAGTAACTAAAAAAAAAAAGAAAAAGAAAACGTGGCCACTTCAAACTAAGTTTGTCCACACAAATGTATGACTCCACAGTCAAACTCAAAGCAGGGGTGGGTGGAGGGATCTATACATATTTGGGTCACAATTAATCACAGTATCAAATTAAAAATAATAAATAAACTGAATTAGAAGACCAGAAAGAAAAGTTATTATCAAATCAAGCAAAATACGTAAAGCAAAATAAATAGAAGGAAGTAAGCAGACTAACTTCAGCACAATTTTATGCGATATATATCTTTACTGGAAAGAATCTAAAAGAGCAGGGAAAAAATAAGAGTTGTTTTGTAACATGAAAACTAAAACTACAGAGTATTTGGAAATTTGAAGATACATGCCTAATCTTCCAATATAAGCAGTCTCCATAAGCTGTGCAAACGGTTCGATAGCTTGTCCAGCAATTGCAGGCGCACATAGAGCCAACAGCTCATGCTTAACATCCAGAGGCTGTTGGTGATAGTGGAGAAGTTCTTTCCACTGCCTGCAAGGAAGTAAGAAAAGTCAGCCAGTTCATACAAGCTGTCAAGTTTCATAACCAACTTTCAAAAGTAATAATAATAATAATTAAAAAAAAACGACAGTAAAGATAAATCTATAATAATTCAGCTAACAAGGAGGTATTCTCGACTCTTACACTGCCCCATTCTGATCCCTGGAAACAGCATCATCTTCTTCCGGATATAAACTTTCCTCCACATCCGAGGAATCCACCTCACAATCTGAGCTCAACTGATTCCTAGCCACAATAAAAGAGGCATTTCTGCGGCGTACAACAGGTGAAATGAACAGGCCATTGCACCGAGAACTCGCAGACAAACACCAATCCTCGACTCCATTTCGATTACTTAAAACCTTACTCTCAATTAAGGAAGTAACACAAACATCCCTACGCTTCAACGTTAAAAAAGACCACGTCTTATCAACATTTACTTTCTGTTTCCCCACTATTCGACCCACACCACTACAAACTATCCCGTCACTGACTCGACAAGCCATTTCCAAATTCCGACTGAAGTCCTGCAAATTCGCGCGTAAATATCAAAACATAAACAGTAAACGTAAGTAATAAGAAAACGGTCGAATTCAAAATCATAATCTACTCCCACAAAAACACATAGGAAACGCTCAAGCAATTAAGATTCGAAGCGTATAACAAAAACAGAGCTAAGTACCACAAAACAGAACAAGAAAGTAAGATTAACGAAGATTACAGCAATTAGTTAACGACAGATGAAAGAAATGGAGATGGAGAAGAGAAATACCTGGCTGGCTGGTCGGTAGTACGAATCGGGATTAGGGTTTCAGGAGGAGAATTCCATGGAAGAAATTGAAAACGAACACCGATTTTCAATCCGAAGTGGAAGCGCGAAGGCAAGAAAAAACGAAAGCTCTGAATTCTCTGTTTAATTCAAGCAATATAAAAAATAAAAGTAAAGTTAAAAGATAAAATAAAATGAAAAAAGGCGGCACCGAGCGGAAGTATCAAGATTAAAGTTCCTTTTGTTATTTTATAAAAATCTAAAAAAGATTAGATATTTTGTATAAGGTAAGAAAAGAGAGAATAGCTTTACGATTAAAATTTTGTTAAACTACAATTTTAATGAGATATTTTGATGTTAGGTCTAATATGTAATAAGGTGGACTCTGATCAACTTAGGTATAATTCAATTGGTTTATCTTCAACTAAAAAGTTAGAGATTTGAATTATTACCTTCACGAGATATATTTGACTTTATAGATGATGTAATAGATCTCCAAACCATATATATTTGACTTTAATAATTTTCTAAAGTTTTGAATTTTATATTAAATACCCAAATGTCACTTTTTCTTTTTAAATTCAACCAGAAGTAGGAATGAAGTTATTCATATTTTCGACCTATTAGTTAGTGGTATAAATCTTAACCAATTGAGATATATTTAAGTTGATAAATATATCTATTATAAAAAGTTGCTTTAAAGTGAGCATAATTGGATGATAATTAATATATTTTTTAACCAAAATATTTTTTCTATATATATATATATAGGAAACACATTAGGCTCGTAGTATTTAGAGAAGTTGTTTGATAGATCATTATCACTGTTGAGAATCCCACATTGGAAAAACCGAGGGGATTCACGCTCCTCATAAGATAGATGAGCTATTTCTCTTATGGTCAATTGGTTTTGAGATGGAACCTCATACTATCAAATATGATATAAGAACTCATAAAACCCAAACGAGTATTGTCGGTCCAATAAGCATGTTGAAAATCCCACAATAGAAAAGGCTTGCATCACATCATTTGAGTACACTCTCTATCGTTTAGCTCACGAGAGACTACACGACAGCTTCAAGTATTTGTCTAAACAATCGTGTACATGTGCTGTTGACTAAACGATCGTGTAAAGTTTGACTAAACGATCATGTGCCTAAGCGAGCTTCACTAAACTTACTAAACGATCAAGCACAAGTCTATATGATAAACACAATACTGCTTCACTAAACTTACTAAACGATCAAGCACAAGTCTATATGATAAACACAATACTCTCCCACTTGCTTGGTCGTAGAGCGCATCGTTGCAAGTCTATATGATAAACACAATACTCTCCCACTTGCTTGGTCGTAGAGCGCATCGTTGTTTCCTCATTCCCTCTACCAAATCCAACAGAGCCCACAAGAGGTTGACTAAACGATCGTGTAAAGTTTGACTAAACGATCATGTGCCTAAGCGAGCTTCACTAAACTTACTAAACGATCAAGCACAAGTCTATATGATAAACACAATACTCTCCCACTTGCTTGGTCGTAGAGCGCATCGTTGTTTCCTCATTCCCTCTACCAAATCCAACAGAGCCCACAAGAGGTTGCTGGTCTCAGTTCTTCATGAGAGTGAGAGAAAAAAAGAAGAAGAGTTCTTCGAAGGTAAGTCTCTCGTTCCTTTGTATTTATTTTTGAAAGTATGCAGTAATTTGTTCTGAAATGCATAACTTGTTTGTATGTTTGTGAATGCTTGTAATTGTGTCACAATGAATTTGAAACAAGCTTGCTTCTGCTCATAGGTTCTTTTTGATAAAAGTTCCTTCACTCAGGGCATGATGTAAAAAGAAGTTGGACACGAACAGAATCTAAGATATGATGATCTTTACGTATGCTTTGCCACTTTGTTGGGATGTATAAGGGTATGAACGTTTAACATGGGTGCCCTGTTGGGTGAGAAATGAGATGAGACTCGATTCTTTGTACTCCATGGTGTTGTTAGTGTGAAGAATCTTATAGTTTGAGAAATTTACATCTGAACCATATTAGCAAATGCAATGTAAACTTACGGTAAGGCAGAATGATTTTTAAGAAAATATATCCAAGTAAAGTGAGAATTGTTGGATATAGTGTCTTAAATCTCATGGATCTTGTAGTTTGTAATTGGTAAATACAAATGATTTATTTAGTAAAATAAGTAGTATTTTATTTGACATTTAGAACACATTAACTCAATTCAATAAACTAAGATCCAAGATTATTTTATGTAGCTTGAACAATATATGGTAGATATACAAGTGGATCATGTTTAAGTAAAAACCTAAGAGGTCTCTAGTATATGGATAAAATTAGGTGTTCTATCTTGGTGACCCTCAGTTACGACCCACTTTGTAAGTGTTCCAAATGATTTGACCTAAATCATTTATGTAGAGACATGTGAATGAAGGTATCCTATATAAAGAGTTTGTATAAGACCAAACAAATGAAGCTAGGAACATAACTACACAAGATGAAGTTAACTCTTTGTCTTGATGAATTGCTCTCTCAATTGCTTACTCCGGTTTTGAACAAGGGGCCCCTCCCTCTCATTGCCTTGAGAGAGATTTGTTTATGGTAGGATCATAAACAGGTTGTTCATTAGAGGATCAGTGAGACTCAAGAAGAAAGATGTAAT
Organism: Benincasa hispida; assembly: GCF_027475165.1. NCBI lineage: Eukaryota > Viridiplantae > Streptophyta > Magnoliopsida > Cucurbitales > Cucurbitaceae > Benincasa > Benincasa hispida. The sequence goes on from NC_143482.1 coordinate 58,528,337, forward strand.
TACAGGGATAAAATGGTAATTTTGACCCAATTATAATTACGAGAAATTCGTGAAGGATCAACTTATTGACGACTGGTTATATGCATTGACACAGAAATATATCTACAGTGCGAAAAGTGTAGCTACGGGACCTTAGTAGAATGACTCACAGTTGATGAATATTGATTACAATGATTAAAGAGTTTGATTAAGTTAATCTTGAATCATTAATCTGTAGGTCCATTAGGTCCTCCTGCTAGCTCACTAAGGGTAAAACAATGATTAATTAATTTTTGAAATAATTTGAATTGTTCAAATTATTTTAGAGAATTTTATATAATATGATTTATAATTAAAACTATATAATATGAGAGAATAATATTTGAATAATCTTCGAATATTAAATTAATATGAATTGGATTCATATTAAAACTATATAATAAAATTTAATATGATTGAGTTCATATTAAAAATATAGGCTATGAGAGAGATATGCATTTTTATATGATAAAATACATGATGAAATAAATATGTGGTATTTGTATTAATTAATTAATAGTTAATTAATTAAGTAATTAATTAATATTTATTTAATTATTTATTATATATTAAATATGATTAAAGATATATTTATTCATTAGAAAATAGTTAAATTTTAAAATAAAAATAAATCCTCTATAATTATGCAGGAGAGTGGGTGTGAGGGGGTTATTTTCCCCTCATGATAGGTTCTGCTTTTTAACGTAAAAACACAAAAAAAATTAAAAATAAAAATAAAATTAAAAAAAATAAGAACTATGGTGTTGTTCTGGTCTCTATGCTCTCTTTCAATTTCTCATAGAAAAATCTTCTCTCAAAATTTCTTCAGTTCCCTACCAATTTGGATCCCACAATTCGTGATCCTTCAAGAGACATAACGGGGAAGCCCTATTGGGAGTGTCTTTCCGTTTGAGTTCTTAGAGGTTCATGCAAAGGATTTTCTTGAAGAATTGGTCTTCAAAGGTAACTTTTCTATACGGTAGAAAATTGAATGCTTGAGCTTTACGTTTATGTAAAATCAATTCTGATTTTTCCCATCCCAATTCAAAGAAAAAAAAATAATTGCGCGCTTTTGCATTGGGATTCAATCCCTTCAAGAATAATCATCAATAAATAGGACAAAATACCGATAGTCATTAACAATAGGAGCATGAGTGGACTCCAAATATAAGAGTGGATTAAACCAAAAGGTGCATCGCATGAGGATGATGAAGTAGAAAAGGACAAAACAAGTTGTTTCACAACTTTACAATTTAAACAATCAAAGGAATTAAATTTTGAAATGTTGGTTAAATTTTCAGACAATACAAACTTGCGGAGTTTTTCAAAAGACGTATGACCAAGATGAAGATGTCATTAATATATAGCAGACTTAGTAATAGATGCAAAGATAGATGAAGAGCTAGGAATCTAAAGAGTTGTTAGTAGAGGTGAGCATGATAGATCAAAAAATTGAGCCAATCGACCAAATCGAAGTCGGTCAGTCAGATAAGGAGAGGGGTCGGTCGGTGTCGGTTTGGAAAAATTCCAAATAAAAAATTTCAAGAAAAAGTTTAAAGAATAAAACAACCAAACCGACTGATCGACCGACTTTTACTCCTCAACAGTCAAGATCGGTTAAAACATTTACTAAATCAATCATAGTCGGTTCGGTGGCAGTTTGGTAAAAACATTGACTCCGACATACCGATGCTCACCCTTAGATTTAGCTCAAACAATCGTCCCACTTTGCGACCCGTACCAACTATCTGTCTCGTATACAAATCCTGAACTTGATAACCATCAGAGGAAAAGGAAATAATTAACCAAGATCACAATGTTGATCAACAGAGGCAAGATTAAAGGTCAAATTAGGGACATGATAGGTATTTAGAAGAGTTAAGTCAAGTGTGGCAATAGTACCAATATGGAATATAGACATACCGTTTTCATTAGCAGCATGAATAAGAGGAAGGGATGGAGCTGGAGTTGAAAAAGTCAAAAGTGAAATATTGGAAGTCATGTGATTGCAACAAGTAAAATCAAGAAGGATAATGAGCAAAAGTATGGCCAAATTTGTGACAATTTGTGCAAAAAAAAAAAAAAAAAATTAGTAGGTATGTGTTGGGACTTGTGTCCTAATTCTCTGGGAGTCTCGTTGTTTGTAATGATACATATTATTTGATGAATAAAATAACTGTTATTTCATTCTAGCATTTACTCATATCCAATAAACAAAACTCCATGGTTATCTTATATAAACTTAAGCATATACATATGATATACAAGATCATGACTTAAGTGATAACCTAAATAGGTCTGTAGTATAAGGATTAAGGTGGGATACTTGATCCTAGTGACACTACAGATACGACTCGTTTTGATGAAGTTTGTAAATGTTGTAAACTACTACAGACGGTAGATCTTGATCATTCATGTGGAGACATGCGAGTGAGGGTGTCCTATACAAAGAGTTTGTATAAGACCGGACCACGAGATGACTAGACTCTGTATATAACGTCGTTGATACTAGAGACTTACATCTCACCTAAATGACCATAGGTGACACGACCTCAATCCTGAGTGTTTTGGAACCTGCCTTTGAGGGCGGTCCTTTGATTAGTATGAGTGAGAGTGGCCAGATTGCCAACTCAACATGCCTACCTTTTTGGGGACTTGTCTGATCTGGGAGCTAGGAACTCACTTACACAAGATGGAATTTATTCCTTCCCTGAAGTAGGGATAAGTAGAGAGATTGCTCCCTTAAAGGCTGATTCCGGGGCTTGAACATAGTGGCTATAGCTTCTCTTTGGAAGAGAGGACTCAGTCATAGTAGGACTATGACTTATGTTCATTAGAGGGATCAGTGGTATTTAAGGAGTTAGATGTAACTACAGGGACATAACAGTTATTGGTCGAGCTGTACTAACGAGCGATCTATGAAAGGTTGTCGCACTGCTGATTGGTTAAGATGGACACATAATATATCTGCGGTAAGGAGAGTTCAACTGTTGGTCTTTAGTGGAGTATCTGGCAGTTAACGGATGGTGGATCCCGTGACTAAAGAGTTTAGTCAATTATTCACGTACCGTTGGAGCTTTGAGCTACATGTCCATAAGGTCCCCTTGGTAGCTCAATGGATTCAGTTGAAGATCAGTTCTTGATGTTGATTTGAAATGTTCAAATTGACAAGAGATAATTCAATTATATATGATATGATCGGTATGGTGTATGAGATATATCTAGTGGAGGATTATTGTAAATGAGATTTACATTAAGTACCATGGAATAGAAAAAGAGTTATGGTTTGTATGTTTCATGAGATGAAATATTAAAACTATGGGTTATAAATATAGTATGATAAGTTGGTTATCATTTATATTTATAATAATATTAGTTATTGGATAATTAATTCTTTTCCTCTAATAACCAATTGAGTGAGAGGTTATTGGTGGTTTTATGGTAACCGTGAGTTAAAAGGAAAAATGTTTTCCTAATTTTACTAAGAAAAGGAAAAGAAATTTTTAAGATTTCTTCTCTCGAAATATTCTCACGAAAGTTGTCAAGTAAATAGGATTTACTAAGCGACAACTTAGATTAGGTAAACGATCGTGTAGTATTTGTAGGCGACAAACACTTAGCTAAGCGATGAGCTAAACAATCGCACAGCTTTTGCTAGACGATCGCTTAGCTTTTGCTAAACGATTGGGCATCGACTTATACGATAGCTTCTATCTTCTCCCACTTGCTCAATTGTTTACACGATTGTTGTTACCTCCATCTTTTGCATCAAACCAAGTCCACGCAGAGCCCACCCTCTAGATTCTCACACCTAGAATACCAAGGTAGCCTTCTTGGTGATTTCATACTCAACTCGACACCGTCGAGGTTTTGTGGTAGCTGCTCGTGTAGTCAGGGTGTTCGTGACCAAGAAGATCGCTGAGTTCGAGTGCACGGTGTCCGTGCAGTGTAGCGGTCGCATTGGACGAGCGTTCGAGGTTGCTGTGTTGCTATGTTCGAGCGTTCGTGATCAAGGAGCTTGACGATGAGTCTACAAATATGTGTAGCGATTCTCTTTGATCATTTGTAGTATCATGTTGTAATTTTTGTAATTAATGCATAACCGTATGTTTCTATTTATGACTGTAATTGTAAATTTCATATATTATTGTAATTTGAAATGATCTTTCCGCTTCTCATGGAAATCCTCATGTTCGATTTCCTTCAATTGGTATCAGAGCCAGGTTGTTCTGATATTCCAAATTACAAGTCTGTTTTGAACTTCTTTTACAGTTTTGATGGGTTTCTGCATTTGTATTTAATTGTATTTAATTGCTAAGTGCATTTGTGGTTGGAGTTGATGAATGTTTCGGGTTTAATTTCCTTTAGTTAAAGCTTTCTTTAATTACAAAGTGTTAATTTGTGAGGGTCCCTGTGTTTTTTGGGCGTAATTAACTTGCAATCGAGTCTGTAATTCGAAGAGTTTGAGTTAGTCGAGTCGTTTGTGATGAAGTTTCGAAGCATGGAGATGCGGTTCTCAACGAAGAAGAAGACCAAGTGTTGATCGTATCGTGTAGCCTAAGGTAAACGATCGTTGGGATTTATCTAAACGATCGTGTAGATTTTTCTATACAATCGTGTAGTATTTACTAAATGATCGTTTAGCTAATGTTAAGCGACGGGGTAAATCGTTTACTCTATCGCGTAGCGTTGGTTGTCCGATTGCGTTAGGCGCTGGAGGTAGACGATCTTAGTGGGGGCATGTGATGCTCATCATTTAGTAAAAGACGCGCGCTAGACTATCGTGTAGTTAGCAAACCTCATCACTTAAATACTACCTACACGATCGCGCGGTATACGATACGGAGGCGCTAACTAAGCGATCGTTTAGGCGATGGTGCTTTGCTACATCGTAATCGTTTAGACGATCGCGTAAGATGAGCGTTGTGCGGAGCACGTTAAGCGATCGCGTACCTCAGACTTCATCGCTTAGTAAAAGGTACACGATCGTGTAGTATTTGCTAAACGATCGTTTAGCTCTGGGAGCGTTGTTAAGCGATAGAGCGAAGAGTTTGTTTTATCGTGTAGACAATCGTGGGAAGTTTAGTACACAATGGTTAGAGACACGTTGCTTCGCCCGAGCGGTTCAAGTCCTGGTTCGCTTGTTTGAACCGAAGACTCCTTGTTATTGTAATAGTTAGCTTTAATTTTGTACTTTTAAGGCAATTTTACCCGTTCATCAACATTTGTTTATTATACATGTGATGTATGATGCTTATATGGCAAAGTGTTTGACATATAGTTTAAAACCCACCTTAGGTTGTGCAATTTTTCATGCATCATGTATTATAAATGTTATAATCTAGCATGAAGAAATTACTTGAAAGCATGTGCATGCATCATGAAATATAAGAGTTATATTTTGCATGCAATGAGCATTATCATGCATCATCCTTTTATTATAAATGTTATAGTCTAAGAGTGAATGGAAGCATGTTTTGTTTGTTTCATTACTGTTTTGTATAAGTGTTATATAAAAGAAGTAGCAATGAATGGACAATGCATTGAGCATGACACTTAGGCTGTTTATAAGCATTATGAATGCCTTACATCTATTAGCTTAGCATTATAGTGTTGTTTTCCGTTTATAAGTGTTATAAAGGAAATTAGACCTAAAATCAATAAGAAAGAGTTGCATGCGAACTTAGGGTGAACTCAAGCTTTTTAAAAGGGTTTTAAAATTGGGTTGAGATAGACCTAAATTCAAATGGTTCTAAAGAGTTTAGTAACCTAGATTAATCTTTTAAAATCAGTTTAATGGAACTAAATTTGTTTTAAATCTATCTATAAGGGACAGGTTTTGGCTAGGCTGGGGTTCTTAAGTTGATGGAAACGTAACACCCCTACCTGGGAACCTACCTAGAAAGGTGAATTAGTTAGATTTTTAACAAGCATGCGACAATTTGGTCAAAGACTCCGTTAAAGAGTTTAATGGATGATGATCAAAAGTTTTTTAACTATCCAAGATAAAAGTTACTCTTGGGAAAACCTAAAAGTCACTTAGTTAAAATCCTTAGCCGTGTTTTTTCTAAGTAAGCTAAACCCTAGATTATAAAATACTTAGTGGGAAGAAGAGATGTATCTGATATGTCTATGATTCCACCCACGTTTCTCCTTATACGTTCACATCGTGAGATTCATGCTTGGCCTCATGGTGCCCTGGAAGCATCCCCCTTTGGATGGTGTTTGCACGAGTCAATATCAAGATGGATGGAAAGAGTGTTTATAGTAAGTGGGTGAGGGGTGTGTATCAACACGTCCTATGGTCTCTGTCATTGGTTCACACCGTGAGATCATTCTATACTCCTTCGTGGCGCCCTGAGAGCGTCCCCCTTCGGATGGGTTTTGTGCAGTTGGTCAAGATCAAGGTGAACTCCAGAAATGGATAGAGTCGCTTTAGGTTTTGTCCCAATCGGATTTTTTCCCTTCAAATTGGATTTTTGGGGCGGATCTCTAGGACAAAAAATGACGGGTCACACTTACAAGAGATTGTTAAGTAAGTTAAGGATCTCTTGGCCAACTCAATGATGGCTAGTCACTATAGGAGCAAGAATTGTTCTGGTATTAATGACTAGTTGAGAACTTCTCAATTCAGAGGAGGGATAATTGACCTCCCTTCAGCGGATTTTGTCCTAAACCTTTGAAGCGTTATTGCGAAACTAGATGTCACACGGGGTTCATATTAGTTTTGCTAAAATCTTATTGGATGTTGTTTGTTTTACAATGGGTATTTGCTTAAAACCTAACGTAGGTCAATGTGTTTTTCTTTTTAGTAACTCGTTAGTATTTCCGTTTAGTGCTTTTAATATGACCGACTACATACAGTGGGAAGAATCGTGTGAAACGTATTTCGTGGCAAACGACTTCGTATTTGTCATGGTTGAGAAGTGTCCTCAAGTCTCAAGCCTTGATGCACCGTGAAGTGTTCGCAATGCATATGAGATGTGGATGAAGGCTAATTCATTGGCTAGACTTCACATTTTGGCTAACATACCTGATGTTTTGGCCAAAAGGGTTGAGCACATGATCATTGCACGAGAGATCATGGACTCGTTGCAAGATTTGTTTGAACGTCAGTTCTTACTTTTTGAGCATAAAGGGATGGATGAAAAAACCAGTAGTGTTAGTTGTTATGAAACTGATCCCACTACTCTCCAAAAGAGGAGGAAAGACAGTAAATCTGATTTATTGGTCTTGGAGACGTGTTTGGTAGAGAATGATAATTCTGCCTGGATCTTAGATTCGGGTGCTACCAATCATGTCATTTCCTCTTACCAAGGATTCAGTTCCTGGAAAATGTTGCCACAGGGAGAGATGACTCTATGAGTCGACACTGGTGAGGTTGTTTCAGCTGTTGATGTAGGCAGGTTGAAGTTATTTGTTGACAAGAAATGTTATCTATTGCTTGATAATGTTTTTGTAGTTCCTCATATTAAGAGGAACTTGATCTCGGTTTCTTGTCTCATTTTCTGAGAATAAAGTGTTTGTTTTCAATAACGGAATGGAGATTGGTTTTGGTTCAATGGAAAATAACTTATATGTACTAAGGTCGTTAGTCATAAAATCCTTGTTTAACACTGAAATGTTCAGTACGACAACAACAGCTAAAAGACCAAAGGTTTCTCCTAAGGAAAATACCCATCTTTGGCATCTAAGGTTAGGTCACATCAACCTTAATAGGATTGAGAAGTTGGTGAAAAGTGGACTTCTGAAGAGTTTACAAGAAAACTCCTTGCCGGTGTGTGAATCATGCCTCGAAGGCAAGATGACGAAACTACCTTTTACTGGAAAAGGTTACAGAGCCAAGGAAGCCTTGTAGCTTGTACATTCAGATCTCTGTGGTTCGATGAATGTTAGAGCTCGGGGTAGGTATGAATATTTCATCTCTTTCATAGATGATTATTCAAGGTTCGAGTATCTCTACCTAATGCAACGTAAGTCTGAAGTCCTTGACAAGTTCAAGAAGTATAAAGTTGAAGTTGAAAACTTGTTAGGTAAGAAGATAAAAACATTACGATCTGATCGTGGTGGAGAGTATATGGACCTCCAATTCCAGAACTATATGATAAAACATGAGATTACATCCCAACTCTCAGCCCTTAGTACATCTCAGCAGAATTGTGTATCAGAAAGGAGAAACAAAACCTTGTTGAACATGGTTCGATCTATGATGAGTTATGCTCATCTTCCAGACTTATTTTGGGGTTTTGTAGTGCAGACTGCATGTTATATCCTGAACAACGTTCCCTCGAAAAGTGTTTCTGAAACACCTTTTGAGTTGTGGAGAGGCCGTAAAGGTAGTTTATGCCACTTCAGGATTTGGGACTGTCCGACACATGTGCTAGTGACTAACCCAAAAAAGTTGGAACCACGTTCGAAGGTTTGCCTTTTTGTAGGCTACCCCAAGGAAACGAGAGGTGGATACTTCTATGATCCGAGTGAGAACAAAGTGTTTGTTTCTACAAATGCTATCTTCTTGGAAGAAGACCACATCCAGGATCATAAGCCATGAAGTAAGCTCGTTTTGTGTGAGATCTCTAGTGAGACTGAGACTGCTGAGGGTTCAACAAGAGTTGATGAACATGCCGACAGATCAACAAGAGTTGTTGAGGTCGGTACATCCAGTCAACAAGCTCAAGAGTTAAAACTATTTCAACATAGTGGGAGGGTTATGAACCCACCCAATCGCTACATGGGTTTGACTGAAGCCCAAAACGTCATTTCGAATGATGGGGTCGAGGATCCGTTGTCTTTTAAGAAAGCAATGGAAGATGTTGACAAAGATGAATGGATTAAGGCCAACCAGGAAATAGAGTCTATGTACTTCAATAACGTCTAGGACCTCGTTAATCCACCTGATGGGGTAAGACCTATTGGGTGTAATTTGATCTATAAGCGAAAGAGAGGTGTAGCTGGAAAGGTGCAAACCTTTAAGGCTAGACTCATGGCAAAGGGTTATACCCAGGTTGAGGGAGTTGACTATGAGGAAACTTTCTCACCTGTTGTCATGCTCAAATCTATCATGATTCTCCTGTCTATAGCCATATTTTATGATTATGAAATATGGCAAATGGATGTCAAGACTGTCTTTCTTAATGGTAATCTTGAGGAGACCATCTATATGACTTAACCAGAGGGGTTCATAGTTCCAGATCAAGAGCAAAAAGTTTGCAAGCTTAATAGGTCCATTTTTGGGTTGAAACAAGCATCTAGATCATGGAACATCAGATTTGACTCTGCAGTCAAGTCATTTGGCTTTGATCAGAACGTTGATGAGCCTTGTGTTTACAAGAAGATCATCAACAATTCAGTAGCTTCCCTAGTACTGTATGTGGATGATATCCTACTCATTGAGAATGATGCAGGGTATCTGACTGACATTAAGAAATGGCTAGCTGCCCAGTTCCAAATGAAATATTTGGGTGAGGCACTGTATGTTTAGGGATCCAGATCATTCAGGATCATAAGAACAAACGGTTAGCCCTGTCTCAAGCATCGTACATTGATCAAATGTTGATCAGGTACAGGATGCAGAATTCCAAGAGGGGTTTGTTACCCTTCAGGCATGAACTCGTTTTGTCTAAGGATCAATATCCTAAGACACCTCAAGAGGTTGAGAAGATGAGACAGATTTTCTATGTTTCAGCTGTAGAAATCTTAATGTATGCAATGTTGTGTACCAAACTCGACATTTGCTATGCAGTAGGGTTGTCAGTCGATATCAGTCCAATCTAGGATTTGATCACTGGACAACAGTTAAAACGATTCTTAAGTATCTTCGAAGAACGAGGGACTACATGCTTGTGTATGGAGATAAGGATCTGATCCTTATAGGATACACAGACTCTGACTTTCAGACCGATAGAGTTTCTCGCAAATCGACATCGGGGTCAGTTTTCACTCTGAATGAAGAGGCTATAGTGTGGTGAAGCATCAAGCAAGGATGCATCACGGACTCCACTATGGAAGTCGAATACGTAGTCGCTTGTGAAGCAGCTAAAGAGGTTGTTTGGCTAAGGAAATTCCTTTCAGATTTGGAAGTTGTTCCAAATATGGATTTGCTACACTTTTTATTGTGATAACAACGGGGTTGTGGCAAATTCAAAGGAGCCTCGGAGTCATCGTCGGGGTAAGCACATAGAACGGAAATACCACTTGATCAGGGCGATTGTGCATCGCAGTGATGTGATAGTCACGAAAATCGCATCGGAGCACAACGTTGTCGATCCCTTTACAAAGGCTCTCATGGCTAAAGTGTTCGAGGGTCACCTGAAGAGTCTGGGTCTACGGGACATGCGACATCTTGTCTAGGGCAAGTGAAAGATGATACTGGGGTATACCCTAGTTTATTGTATATTGTACATGTTTTATATTGTATTGTACATTAATTTCCCGAGTAATTAGGACAAATGGGAGATTGTTTGGACTTGTGTCCTAATTCTCCCGGAGTCTCATTGTTTGTAATGGTACACATTATTTGATGAACAAAATAACTGTTATTTCATTCTGGCATTTACTCATATCCAAAACAAAGCTCCATGGTTATCTTATGTAAACTTAAGCATGTATATGTGATATACAAGTTGATCATGACTTAAGTGATAACCTAAATAGGTTTATAATATAAGAATTAAGGTGGGATACCTGATCCTGGTGACACTACGGATACAACCCGCTTTGTAGAGGTTTGCAAGTGTTATAACTACTACAGATGGTAGATTTTAATCATTCATGTGGAGATGTGTGAGCGGGGGTGTCCTATACAAAGAGTTTGTATAAGACCGGACCACGAGATGACTAGACTCTGTATATAACGTCGTTGATACTAGAGACTTACATCTCACCTAAACGACCATAGGTGACACGACCTCAATCCTTTGTGTTTTGGGAACTCCTGCCTTTGAGGGCGGTCATTTGATTAGTATGGGTGAGAGTGGCCAGATTGCCAACTCAACATGCCTACTTTTTTGGGGACTTGTCTGATCTGGGAGCTGGAAACTCACTTATACAAGATGAAATTCACTTCTTTCCCCAAGTAGGAATAAGTAGAGAGATTGTTCCCTTAAAGGCTGATTCCAGGGCTTGAACATAGTGGCCATAGCTTCTCTTTGGAAGAGAGGACTAAGTCATAGTAATGTTCATTAGAGGGATCAGTGGTACTTAAGAAGTTAGATGTAACTACATGGGCATAATGGTTATTGGCCGAACTGTACTTACGAGCGATCTGTGAAGGGTTGTCGCACTACTGATCGGTTAAGATGGACACATAATATATCTGTTATAAAGAGAGTTCAACTGTTGGTCTTTAGTGGAGTGGCTGGTAGTTAAAGGATGGTGGATCCCATGAATAAAGAGTTTAGTTAGTTATTCACGTACCATTGGAGCTTCGAACTACAAGTTCATAAGATCCCCTTGGTAGCTCAATGGATTCAGTTGAGGATCAGTTCTTGGTGTTGATTTGGAATGTTCAAATTGACAAGAGGTAATTCGATTATATATGATATGATCGGTATGGTGTTTGAGATACATCTAGTGAATGATTAATGTAAATGAGATTTATATTAAGTACCATGGAATAGAAAAAGAGTTATAATGAAATATTAAAACTATAGGTTATAAATATGGTATGATGAGTTGTTATCATTTATATTTATAATAATATTAATTATTGGATAATTAATTCTTTTTCTCTAATAACCAATTAAGTGGAAGGTTATTAATGGTTTCATGGTAACTGTGAGTTAAAAGGAAAAATGTTTTCCTAATTTTAGTAAGAAAAGAAAAGGAAATTTTTTAGATTTCCTCTCTCGGAAATATTCTCACGGAAGTTGTCAAGTAAACATGATTTACTAAGCAACAACTTGGATAAGGTAAACGATCGTATAGTGTTTGTAGAAGACAGACACTTAGCTAAGCGATGAGCTAAACGATCGCATAGCTTTTGCTAGATGATCGCTTAGCTTTTGTTAAATGATTGGCCATCGACCTATACGACAAGTTCTGCCTTTTCTCACTTGCCCAATCGTTTACACGATTGTTGTTTCTTCTGTCTTCTGCCTCAAACCAAGTCCACACAGAGCCCACCCTCTGGATTCTCACACCGAGAATACAAAGGTAGCCTTCTTGGTGGTGTCATACCCAACTCGACACCGTCGAGGTTCTATGAAGGTCGTTCGTGTAGTTGGGGTGTTCGTGACCAAGGCGATCGCTGAGTTCGAGTGCGCGGTGTTCGTGCAGTGTAACGGTCACGTTGGACGAGCATTTGAGGTTGTTGTGTTCGAGCGTTCGTGATCAAGGAGCTTGGCGATGAGTCTACAAATGTGTGTAGCATTTCTCTTTGATCATTTATAGTATCATGCTGTAATTTCTATAATTAATGCATAACCGAATGTTTCTGTTTATGACTGTAATTGTAAAGTTCATATATGATTGTAATTTGGAATGATCTTTCCGTTGTTCATGGAAATCCTCATGTTCGATTTCCTTCAGTATGGTCATCATAAACAAAGACCAAATAGTAGAGTCAAACATGCAAGTGAATCAGATCAAAGCAAACTGATCTGGCTGAATTGAGCGGAATTGGTCTAGGTGGACCGAACTAATATGAGTGGCTCGAACATATCTGAATGGATCAAATCGGTCTGAGTGGGCCAAACTGGTCTAAGAGAAATGGGTAGATTAATCTGGGCACATCACCACAAGGCGACAAATATATGCACGGAAGATCAGAGCGGAACCAAGCGAACTGGGTAGTGGATCTAACAGAGGATGACCGAATCTGGGAGATTTAAGCAGTGCAGGTGCTTAACACAGACGATGGCTACAAGCTAGAAACTGAACAAGGGAGCTTGCTTGCAAATCTGAACGTCGGAGAACTAGATCTAACTTGGGAGCTTGGTTGCATGGAAGTTTGGGTTGGATTTGTTGAATTCGAACACGTTGTGAACATCTTGGCTAGATCAACCAGATCTGAGAGGACAGAGCGTTGATGGGCAGACGCGTGGGACCGATCGATTCTAGTCTGATGAGGGACACGATGGTTGGATCTGATGAGGGAGGCGAGGACGGGAGTTTGGTTAAAACCTTCTCTGATACCATATGTAAACTTGAATATTTTATTGAACTATTGTTACTTTACAAAGAGGAATACAAGTGTATATATATACACAAAAGACAATACAAGTAAGGAAAATTATAAGAGGGTGTTTAGCTCACCAACTTGAGTTGAATTGAGTTGATATAATACCAATTCACCTCAACTCTCAATTCTTCCAATATTTTCAATGGCTCAACCTACGACCATTTATGGCAACTATCGCTGTCACACTTCGGGAACCAACTCCAAGCTCCAATAACCACCTTCGATGACAACTCCGACAACTAACTCCGGGCTCCGACAACCACCCCTGATGAAAACTCCGATGACCAATTTCGAGCTTCGACAACTACCTCCGACAACCATCTTCGCGCGACCAACTCTGATGACCAATTTCAAACTATGGCAACCACCTCTGATGACAAACTCTGATGACCCAACTCCGATGACCACCTTCACGGGACCAACTCCAAAAACCAATTTCAGGCTCTAGCAATCACCTCTGACAACAAACTTCGATGACCAATTCCGACAATCACCTCTAACTACAAAACTCTTATGAAAATCACTTACGATGATCAACTTTTTATGACCACCTTCGAGCGAGCAACTCTGATGACCAATCCTAGACTTTGACAACCACCTCCGATGACAAACTTCTGCAATAAACTCTAATACCACCTTCATGCAACCAACTTCAAGCTCTGACTGTCGTCTCTGACTATATACTCCAGTGAAAATTATTTTCGACAATCAACTTTGACAACCACTTCCGACTATTATAAGACTGATGGCTGTTAAAGTACGTTGTAGGGTTGCTAGTTATGTAAATAATCGTATTGTCTACAATTAAGTGTGATATTTATATGTAGAAATTTGTAAAATATATTTTTATTTAATTGAATTCACATATCAAATAGGTGCTAAGAATATTTGGAAAAGTGCATATGTAGTTGAAAAATATGTAACATATAACAAAAAAAAAACCATAAAATGGAGAATTTTTTCCTATAACATTTTCTAGCAAGAATCAATGAAAAATAGAAATTTGTTCTCTAATGCTCCTCCAAATTTGGAGGAATTGAAAATGAAATTGTTGAAGAAATGTGGTGGCATTTCATTGGCTGCTAAGATGATGGGGGGTTTCAATTAAAAAAAATCATAAAAGAGTAAAATACATGACAACAATAGGAAGAAGAATACAAAGAAGAAGACGTTGATGAAACTCATGGAGAAAAATTAGGAATCAAAAGTTTTAATTTCTCTTTGGTCTCTCATTTTATTTAATCATATTGGGCAATTGCTATTTATTACCAAAAAGAAAGAAAGAAAGAAAGAAAGAAAGAAAAGCTTTAGAAATTAAAGAAAACAAATTGCAATCCATGTTCTATTCAAACAAAGATGAGTAATTGAATAAAAAAATTTCAAAACAAAAATAATAATTAGAAAAGCAGATTATTTAGAATTCAAAAAGCTGCACCAGATACCCAGATATATGAACTCAACTCTGCACCCAAAATACAAACATATGAACTTAGACCAACTACTCTCTACCCAAAACATAAACATATGAACTCAGATCAACTAACTCTGCATCCTAAACACAGTCATTTGAACTCTACAAATATATAAACTTCAGACATCCTATCTCAACTCAAGTCCCAAAACAGTCCCTAAATAAGAAAAGAGTAATTAAAGATTCTAATGGGCTAATTTATATAAAACATATATGATAATAATCACATACTTATGTAAGAAAGATTTAAGGGATTAGTTTACTATCTAACCAATATTTCGATAAGGGTCATAAAACTTAGTAATGTTTCATAATTATTTTAAAAATATTTTGGGACATTTTTAATCTTTTGATATTCACTTATCTTTTAATTTTATAATATTTTAAAATAAAAATATATCATTTTCATATTTACTATTAATTATAAGATTTTTTTTTAAAAAAATATCATTAATTAATTTATCTCTTATCAATAAAATTTTCAAATATTTAATTTCATATTAACATCATAATAAGTCTTTTATATTCCTAACTCAAAATCAATGATTGAAATTTCAAATATATGTCGAATATATTGATAATATACTAAAAAATATAAATATATATCATATACATCATGATTATATGATTTATTTTGGAATGTGTTTACAGATATACTTGAAACCAAGTGTTATAGTCCAATATTGGAATACAAATAGCTTTTTTTCCCCCTGGAAATAAACAAATTGCTGATTACATTTACGCCAATAGTATTTATTTAGCCTCATTCTCATTCCTACAACAAGATTCTTACCACAAACTTATGGCACAACAAATTACAATCATCAACTGCACTTAAAATTGTTCAACATTACAGATCAAAATCAAATTCACATCCATATCATACATCTCTTCTAATACAGTTCATCCATTTTCACGATTTCCGGCCACGAAGAGATTTATTTCAAATCGACTTATTAACGTTAAAAACGAGGGAAAAAAAAAAAAGAAAACAAAGATGGCTATTCTGTGATAAATACAGAACATTAAGAATCTACGTACATTGTGATTCTCTCTCTACAGCAGCATACAAGGAAATTATACTTCTTACTGAATGAGAAGAAGACCAAAAGCCAGTACATGTGTAAAGGCGACGAGATAGGCCAAATTCAAACCTTGTGAACCCATCCTCGAAGCGCCGTTTCCGTTATCTGCATATACATGGAAACAATCATATTCCAGATGATGAGTGTAGTGAAGGAGAAGTGTTCAAACTAAAAGCTTTGAGTAGAGGGGTGGGGTGGGGTGGGGGTATTGGTTATCTGTAGAGATTTCATCCTCTAATGGTGACTAATGACTAATTGATGATATGTTTTTAAATTTATGAATATTTTTAAGAGATATCGGAGATATCCATTAAATCCAGATATGAAAATCAAATCATACGATATATGTACGGATATTTTAATCATTGTTTTTAATCAGATATCATATCATTGTCGCAACATAAAAGTGTGTATTTAGGAGTTTTTTTCTTTGGTGAAAGTAACAACAATGCTCAAACAATCAATTGATTTTGATGCGTGGTCATGCGTTTTTAAGAGTGCTTCTCGACCAAACCCTTAGACCAAAAACACTGTAAAGTATTTTCTCACAAAACACTTTAGTTTAAGATGCTTTTGACCTTAAAAAACAAAGCACATGTAGCCTACTTTCAACCTGTTTCAATAGTACTTTCATGTTACTTTCAATGACGATGATTTCGAGTATAAATTTTCATAATTTATTTTAATAGAAAAGATATTCTACGGAAAAATTTCAAAGTTCAAGGATATTCTTTTTAAACAAATTTCAATGTTCAAGGGTAGAAACAAAAATTTTCTAAGTCAATGGGTATAATTTGAAATCTACCCCAAAGTTCTTTGAAGTTTTTTATATAATTTAACCTAATAAGTACTAGCTTCGAAGGCATTAAAGGCTGGGGTTTGTAAAAACTGAAATGCTTTAATTAAAGTCAAGTTTAGAGCTCACCTTCAGGCCAAGGGCAAGTGTTGAGAGTGGAAATATTTGTGAAGATGGTTTGTTTAGAGAAACCAGCATAGGCACAAGTAGTGGAGTCGCAACCAGAAGATGTTGAGTTACCAAGGAGAAAATTGTTGCCTTCACATGCCATGGCTGGGCATGATGACCAATTCGATAATTTCATTGAGGATGCCTTCAACTGTGATGGCTTACAGTCAAGACTGACAAAAGAAAACACACACAAAAAAAGTAAGCTCACTAGCTCTAGCTCTAGCTACATTCAGTTCAGATCCAACAAGTTTTCATTTCTCAACAAACAAATTATTCAGTGTGGAACATACATCCAGTTTTTTGCAGCATCACACTGACACAACACACAGTTGTTGGCCGTGTAATCGTACGTATCGTTTGAGAGAAGGAATGGGAAGTCTAAAGAGTCTTCCCTGATCGCTGATGAACAAGCTGCAGATAGAACTCAGAACAGTTAAGTTCATGGTAGGCATTTGTTGAACAAATATAAAGGATCTTCAGTGATATGGTAATGACGAAACTACGACAAAAAGTGTATCTGTTGAACAAATATAAAGGATCTTCAGTGATATGGCAGATCTTCAGTGATATGTCAACTTGTAAACAATTTCCTCTCACGGTCCCATTAAATGAATGGCATAATATTCTAACATATTGACGCGGACATTATGGTCTAGCAGCAGTTTGGCGAGAAAGTTGATGATAGTTTTTGTGGATGATCATGAACAAGGGTTAGCTATTACTATTAGACAACAAAACTATTACCTATTAAAATAGACAAACCAAAATTGCAGCTCCACTAAAAAGTCCTAGTATTCCTCTGAAGCCATGAGTCCCGCAAAATTGCAAAAAGAACTAGCATATTATATATGAAAGGGCAGAATGTAAAGGACCTCCACCAGCACACAATGATGGTCTCTGCATTGAGCATAACTAACACAGAATATCGCTTAAATCGAGCAAGCGAAATTACAGCTCTAGATAGTATGATCCAAGTCATCAACACACATTGTTACCAAGAGTGTACCAACAGGTCCTCACTACTACCTCAACAAAAAAGAGTGCACCACTCTCAGAAATGGTCTACTTTTAATGATGTCTCTCTTATTTGGATGGATAGGATAGTAACGTTATTCTTCACAAGCAATCAAGAGCTTTTAGTGATGAGTCAAATAAATAAAAATATAAAGCAACTTCCAAATCCCTCCATCACAAAAAAAATAAATAATAATAATAATAATAAAAAGAAAAAAGGAACTCCCAGTCTATCCACCACTCCGCTCTATGGTTGTAATCAGTTGACATCGACTTTTCTCTACCACCTTGGTTTATATATATATATATATATATATATATACACACACACATATATATATTTATTTATTTTACTTTGTCTGTTTTCTCTCTCTTCAACTTTTTTTTGTAAAGTTATACGGGCTTTGAAAAGCCATAGTTTTTCTTTTCTTACGGCTAATTGGAAACATCTTTTGTATACCATTTGATTGATTCTTTTTGTACTCTTGGATATCTTCGAATTTTTCATTTTATCAATAAAATTGTCTCTTATCCAAAAACTTTGTCTATTTTCTCTCTCTTCATTGACTAAACACCAAAATTAACCGACCTTCCATTGAGCATTTGATTCCCTGCAAGAACCAAACCTACCTCTAAAATTTAAAAAGAAAAACTATTCAATGAATGGTTGCCCCTTAATAATCGTTGAATTTGAATTTCAAATTTTGCATGCTCTCTAATAATCACTACATACAAATTTAAAATTCAAAGTACTTTTACAATTTTTCTCTCCTATATCCAATAGTGCAAAATGCTAGTCATATTGTGGTGGCTTTTTTGAATAGATTATCTAGTTAAATAGAGTGAGACGACATCAGCCATGTGGCATGGGCAACTCAGGGTGACAACGAACTGTCTACTCATATAAAACAACTAAACTACGTATTGTCTCAGGCATCATCAATTAATTAAGTACTCAAAAGTCAAGTGCAGTCATTATCCCAAATTCAACAGGAGGACAAAGAAATCCTAAATATCAGGATTGTAAGATACAACCTTGGATCATTAAGAACTCTATAGACTTATGAATAAAAAAAAGTGTCCTGAGATTGACCAATAGACACGACAAAATAACAGCTCTGGTTTACGATGAAATTGTTTTATTTTATTTTATTTTTTTTATTCTATTCTAGATGGAGAATTGATCTAGTGTTTGATGTTTCTCTCCTGTCTTGTTTTATATTATTTTGGAACATAAAATTACAAATACTTAAAATGGAGATTTGAACCCTCAACCTATCTTAAAAATTATAGATATTTTGCCAGGGAAGAAATAGGCAAAGAATTCAGGCAAATTTTTACCTTCTAAATTTTATTTTTTATATATAATCTTTTAATTCTCAAAATTTTAAATACGTGAAAAAGAAATCTCAAAATTTAAAAACAGCATATTAGAAAATAATTAAATATTGATTAGTTGTGTATATATATATTTTAATTTATGACAACAACTTTAATTATTCTATTTTTATTTTTAGAAGCATCTTAAAATCTTAGAAAACAGTAAACAGGGCTTTAGAAACCTTTTTTTCTTTAAAACAAAATCGACAACAATAAAAGATAAGGATTTTTTTTTCATTTTTTAAAATTAATTAGGATATCTAAGGGCGGTTTATTTGGCCATTCAGATTTTGTTTTATTTTTTCATATTTGAGTTAAGCAAATATGAGGTTTGCAGCAACCTAAATTATGTTTTTTCGAAGTTTGTAATCAAACTTCTAAAAACTAATATGAATTATATTAAATAAAGATGAAAATATTTATCAATACATGTTATAAACTCAAGTCACTTTTTATAAAGTAAAATATGTATCATGCAATGTATTATAAATGATATAAAATATTATAAAGTAATAATTATAGATTTTTTAACATAAAACATCTCCATACATAAACTAATAGTAGTTTATCCTCAACCAATACTTATTGGTTAACTACTTCAATTATTTTATGATTTATAAATATGCTATCGATCATATTTTAAACAATTATTTAAATTTAAATCTATTTTTTTATTATTCTACCAAACACATATATGAAAACATGAAATACAACTTGTTTTCAAATTTATTCCCTACCCAACAGGCCTTAATTACTATAAATGCTAAATCACAAAAAGAAAAAATACCCTTAAATTTTTTGCTTTTGTTTAGTGTTCTTTCAAAAGAACTCAACCTTTCATAAAAGTTTTTAAATTATAAGAAATTTGATGGATGAAAATTAGAACTTGAAATAGATGTGGCGGTGATATAAAATAGTGTGGGAGTATTGAATTTCTTAGGTAGTCTCGACACCTTTACAAAAAGTCGAGATTAATATAGTAATTATTGAAGGAATAGGGGTATTTTGAAAAAAAGAAAACAAGTTTGGGTTTTTTTATTTTTGGAAATATAACAAGAAATTTAAAATAAATAAATAAATAATTAATTTTTAAAAAAAGGCCAATCGACTTTTCTTCTTTCACTCTTAACCCTAATTATACTTGAGAATTAAATTGGATGAACAAACGAAACATCACAAAGCGAAATGGATTTAGAACTAAGCCAATTTAACCCTAAATTTCACCTAAATTTGTGCAAATTCATCAAAAATCATGTCATCAATTTCAGACTCAACCTAAAGGTAACGAGAAACGAAGAAACGAAGAAGAGGAAGAAAGGGGAAAAAAAAAAACCTCTAAGAGGAATGTCAAGAACTTGAGAAGCTTGAAGAGTTCTTGCATCTGCAATTCCATTCAGCTTCAAGATCGTCTCCTCCGAGACATTAAACCTTCCGGCAATCGCCGATACGGTGCTTCCAGTTTCCACCAAATGTCCGTAATGGACTACTCTGTTTCCATCCACTTCATCGCAGCTACACGGCAGAGGAATCCACAGCTCTTGCCCTAGCTCAATTTTACTCGGATCCGGAAGTCCATTTGCTGACGCGATTTGCTGGAACGTGACAAGTCTCGCGAAAGTGACTTCCGCTATTTTGTCGAGCGAATCGCCGCTCTTGACTTTGTAAATCGGACGCTTATCGGAGAGACCAGTCCCGTTGACGCAATTGCAGTTGAACGGAATCTTGATCTTCCTAGACGCCGGTAAGGGAAAACTCGACGGGGTGTTGGTCGGAAGGTTGTTGGCGCCGAGAAATGAGAGGAGGTGTTTGACCTGGAAAAGGCTTTGTACGGCGGCGATGGTGGTGGCGTTTGGGGGAATGTAGTCGATCAGAGAGTGGCATTTTGAGGTGGAGCTGCAGTTGAACCGCGGTGGTGTCTGAGCTACGGATACGGCGGCGATGGCGGAGAAAACGAGTACTTTGAAAAGGATGGTTCCAGCTCCAGAAGCCATAGTTGTCTTCTTCTCTTCGAAGTTGCAAGGTTTTGTTAGGGTATTAATGGCGGATTGACGTTAGGGGAAACGCGGTTTTGGAGTGGGGAAAACGGAAAAGTCGAAGTGGGCCACTCTGGTGTAGCGTGTACGCGGGGTAAGGATAAGGACTTTAGAGGGAGAAATTTAAATGTTAGTGAGGAAAGAAGTAGAAGCCGCCATTGAAGAGTCCAAGGAAGCCTTTCTATAGTACCTGTGAGCTGTGAGAAATTTCTGAGAAAATCGAATTAGGACGAAAGTTCTTTCCCACGTAATAATTGAGTTTTTTATTTTTTTGGTACTAATAACCAAATTTCTCGTCTAAATTTTCATTTTGAAAGTAATTAAAAATAAATTTTTGTTCATCCACACATCACTTGTGGATGTTTTTCTATCGAGAATATAGGAGAAAAAGTTTTCACGTGTGAAAGTATCGTTGTATTATATGAATATAAAAAGAGTAACAGAAGCAAAAGGTTATACATCTTTATCTTTAAAAGTAGTATCAAATAATATTACGATCATGAAATTTGGGTCATATAATTTCTGACTTTGACTATATTATTTTTTTTTTATGAAAACTTTAAAAGAAAATTTTCTAAATTACCTATGCTCTTTTTCATGGAGTCGTAAGTTGTAAAGGAAAAAAAACATAGTAGTCATTTTGAAAGAATTTGGATCATCGATTTAAACCGTTTTTAAAAAACAGATGCATATTAAACACTTGTTATATAGACACAAACATAAAAGTCCATAGATTAAATTTGTAATTTAATCTTAATTTTTTTTCCTTTTACTTTATAAAATTGTGTCATTCAACGCTACTTTAACTTTTGATTGAATAGATTATTAACTTCTCAATTTTTCATATTATAGATGTATATCGTATTTTACCTGACTTATATTTTTATTTTTCATTTGATCATCTCTTTTTGTTTTTTCTTAAATGAGAATTTTCACCATCTATTATTGCCAAAATTTGGTTAAAAAAAAACTTTTTTAATAATGAAAGTTTAATTAATTTTAGCAATGATTTCTTAATTTTTCTCAACTTTTGTCGCCACCTTATTTTCCTCTCCACACACTCTCTTCATCATCACTTTTGCATATTCTCCCCACTTCTTCTTCACATTCTCCCCTCATTCTCGGAGGATGATTTTTTTAATTAATATTATATTTTTTTAAGTGAAATTATTTCAAATAGTAAAAATGTTGAAAATATTTTCAAGATATAACAAAATTTTTGAATTATACGATAGACACTTATAGATACTGATGTCTTACTTCTATCCGTGTCTAGCAATATCACTGAACGTCTATCATTAATAGTTCTAAAATTGTCATATTTTATAAATATTTTGACCTATTTTTCTATATTTAAAAACGGTCATTCTTTTCAACTTATTAAGAAAATAGAGTTGTTTTGAAACTTATTAGAAAAATATTGTTGTTTGAATGAAGAAATGAGGTCTATCTTTTTATAGATTCTATGTAATTTTATCTTTTTAAAATAAATTTAATGATCTCATCTCTTGATAAAAAGATCATAGACCTCGTCTTGAGACAGAATCATAAAAATAACAATATTTGAATAATAAATTTCAAAATAACTATTTTTTTTAATAAATTTCAAAATAACTATAATTTTCTAATATTAAGGATCTCTGGTGTCCTAATTTTACTTATGTGTGAGGGTGGAGAGGAGGAGGAAAATTCTCCATATTTTTCAATTATCCCAAGTGAATTGTCACACTTTTTTTTTTTCCATTACAAGAGAATCATGCATGGGAAACACTACTATTAATTTTATGTAGTGTCATAGAAGAGTAAAGGAATTTACATTTACCAAGTCCAATGAGATTTTGTTGTTAGTTTATGTTATTTCATGAGATATTCTTTTATTTATTATATTTGATTTATTTGATTTAATATTGATCTCACACTATGTATTTTTTTGATATATTGTTGGTTTTTCTAAAAGAAAATACTATTAGTATTATTTAATTTCTACCTTAGATTTAATTTGGATATCAATTACACATGTCATATTAATTGCATTAGTTAGTTATGTATGCCAAAGCTTGGCTCAAGGGCATTGACATGCATTCCTTTCAAGTCTGGTTAAAGATTCAATCCTTCATCCCTGAAGTTGTTGCACTAAGAAAAAGTTTGTATATATTTGTATAAATCTTGAATCAAGCATCAAGCTTCAAGGTGTAGTGTGAATAACATTTATTAATTGAAAATGAGACTGTGTATCGTTATCTTTTTAAAATTTATTAATTCTTTAAATACATGAATCTCACCAAACACTGACGATGGAGTAGTGTTCATTTTCTGGATTTTTGTAATTTATTAAATTGAATTTCAATAATCAATAACAATTCTTAATTAAAAATGAGATCGTTCTCTTTTTAAATTTTATTAATTCCTTAAATACCTAAAATTTCTCATAAAAAACTGATGATGGAATTAGAAAATTCAAATGCTTGATTTTCAAATATTTTTTGAGGTATAGGAAATTATTTTGGGAATTTAAAATAAATTTTCAATCTTTTTAATGGTTCTAATCCCACTCACACTTGTTTATTTATGTTTTATTTCTTAAATATAAATTAATAAACATTAGACATTTTAAAAACAAAGCAAAATGACAAGATTTTTATGATTTTTTTTAATTGAATAATAAAAGATAAATTTGGTAGTTGTCTTCGTGGGTGTTTAGGGTGTTAACATCTTCCCTTTACACAAATAACTCTCAAACTCAAATCTGAATTGGAAAAAGCTTGGGTGCTTTCATTTATTTTTAAAAAAAATTATTAAAAATTATTTTTTTTTATGTGTTTAGAGGAAGAGCGCATTGGACTTAGTAATTGCACTTACATATTACTCATCTGAATTTGCATAATCTAGTACAGATATATTTTTAAAATTAGGTGATCAATCACACATTTAATATGATTGGTGGTGATTCCAAAACTCTTTTATTGTAAAAGACCATTAAAAGAGAAGATCGGCTGCTCTGCATCACATTCACCTTGTGACACGTATGATAATGCTTGAAGTTAAATATATTGTTAATTGTTAGTATTGATAAAAATATTTATTACTAGTTTAAGAAAAATCTAATACAACAGTAATATGAAAACATTGTATACTACTTTCATTCATTCTCGGTCATATCCAAAAAATTTAGGGGTTATTTGCGGCGTTGAGTTGCGATATGACGTCTGGAGTTCATATGTCTGTGAAGTTCATACATTTGTGAAGTTTATATGTCTGCGTTTGGAGTGTAGAGTTATTTGGTATGAGTTCATATGTCTGTGATTGGGGTGCAGAGTTGAGTTCATATGTTTAGGGTATCTGGTGCAGTTTTTTTAACTCTAAATACTATGCTTTTATGATGGTTATTTTTGTTTTGAAATTTTTTTATTCAATAATTCTATCCATATTTGTATTGTGAATAAAATATAGATTGCAATATTTTCTTTTAATTTTAAAAGTTTTTCCCCTTTTTGTCTTTTTTTTTTGTAAGTAATGAACAACAATTAATTCACTACCGTTCTTGCAAGAATATAATTAAATAAAATGAAAAACCAAAGAGAAATTAAAACTTTTGATTCCTAATTTTTCTTTATGAATTTCGTGATCATCTTCTTTTTCTTCTTTTTCTGTTGTTGATTTATATTTTCATACTCTGTCATGAATTTTTTAATCGAATCCCCCTATTGGGAATGTCCTAGAACTTGCAGTTCGCGCAGTTCGTGTTAAACATTCTATTTATCAATAAAATATTTTTGAGTAACTTATTCAATAAAGTTGTTGTTTTTTCATTCTAATATGAAAATCCAATAAACATATCAATGACTATAGTGTGAATACTTTAACTTTATGTGGTGACATAAACAGGATAAGTTAATAGTATATAGCCTAAATGGTCTAATAAGTATATGGATGAAATTGAGTATCTCATCTTGATAACACTATTGGATGCGACCCATTTTGTAGATAATACAAATGATGTGATTCATAGATCATTCATGTAGAGACATGTGAGTGGGGGCATCCTATGCACTGAGTTTGCATATAGACTGGACCAAAAAATAGTCACTTTTCTTTATAACAACCGTTTACTATTAAAACTAACTATTTCATTTTAGGTAACTTAACCCGATCTTAAATCCTGAGCTAGCTATGAACTCTTGTTTGTTTGGGATTATCCTTTGATCTGCATGGGTGAGAGTAGTCCGACAGCACTGCTCAATAAGCCTTCCATTTTGGGGATAAGACTAGATGAATAGCTGAGGACATAGTCCTACAAGATGGAATTCACTCCTACCCGATTTAGGGTTAGCAGATAAGTTGTTCTCTTAAGTACTGATTCCAGGTTTTGAATAATTGGGGCCCTGCCTTCTCATGATAGAGAAAGGACTTGATTCATAAGTATTATGAATCAAATTGTTCATTAGAAGGTTAGTGGGAACTTAAGGAACGAGATATATTCACAGGGTAAAATGATGATCTTGACTCAACTGTGTTTACGAACGACCTGTGAAGGATCGACTTACTGATCATGGTTATATCAAGCGGACATAATATATCTACAATGAGAGGAGTTCAACTATGGGCTTTAGTGGAGTGACTCATTAGTTAACGAATGAGGGTTAATTCCGTATAATGAGTAATTAATCTTGGATTGTTGGAGCTCATGATCTGTAGGTCCGCAAGGTCCTCCTACTAGCTCGTAAATGGATTAGCTTTAGAGTAGCGTGATAAGTTAATTTGAAATGTTCAAATTAGAATTAAACAGAATAGGAGAATTTATATTTAAATATGATTTAAATATATGAAGGTGAATTTGTATAAAATTAATTTAATATTTGATATTAAATTAATTAGAAGAATTATTTATTAATTTTATTAGAAAATTAATTTTACAAAATTAATAATATTTTCAAGATTTGAAATCAAATTGATTTTTAGAAATCATTTGGTTTTGAAAAATGACACAAAATGGAAATTTGGTTTTTTCCATTATCATCTTCAACTTGCTCACACCAAACCCACTAAGTTAGGCTTCAATAACTCCAAGCATGAGTTGCATCTCATGCAACCATCTTCTTTGCATGATAGCCTACAATAAATAAAGAAGATTGGAGTGAAATTGAGGCATGCATCCAAAGAGATTTTACAAAAAAATTCGAGCTGAAGAAATTGTTCTTCAAGTGGGTTGTAGCAGTGAGCTTCTCTCCAAGTTTCCTTTCGTTCAGGCTAGTTTTGAGTTCTACAACTCATTCTAAAGCTCCAAAAGTATAGTGGGAAAGATCTTGAGGTGGTTCACAGCAAGTTTCGGAGAAGATAACAGCTGAAAATCAAGATCTTAAGAAGTTCTACAAAGGTATGACTTCAAACCCTCTTGTAATTGATGAGCATGCTTTAGTCTCTGCCAAAATTAACGAATTAGAGTGCTTACTGTTCGTTGATTTCGTGATTCAAGCTTAGGAGTGTATTGTATAAAGTAATTAGAAGAATAAGTGTAAATATGAATGATGCGTTGATGCGTTTATGATGTGTTAGTGACACGTTGATGCGTTAATGATGTGCAACAGGACGCATGACACTCTTCTATAGACGTTCAAGTTTTCCTGACTCAGATCCAAGTATAAATCCAACTCAAGTTCCTGGTAAGTCTAGGGTTGAACTCAGGGATTCAAATTAAAGCTAATGCAGGCCTTGCGTTGTAACTATTGTAGAAATATCCTAAGTGGTTATTTAAGTACACTTAAGATATTTACAACTCTCGAATAATTTAAGCTAAAGCTGCTTTTACCAATTGATTTAGTTGGTTTAAGCGTTCGAAATGGAATTTTACATGAAGTTATAGATGCATCCGACATAAACAAGAAATAAACATTGGCAAAGTATGATAGATCAAATATGTGAATTTATAAAGAAACTGATTGTCTTTACAAAACCAATACTTAATCAAATGAGAAGATGAAAGCAATAAGTAAGATGAAATGAAAAGAGTCAAGCCGCAGAGTACAATCTCTTGTCCTCTTTGGCTCAATTCTGGTTCGTGCACAACCATTTATGGAAGAATTGGAAGAAATGTCTCTCTCTCGAGCTCAGTTTCCTACGCTCCTTGATTGGTGATGGTGGTGGTTCTCTTCCCTCTTGTTCTTTTCGGCACCACAGCACAACTCTACAATCTCAAAGTTTAAGAATTATGCAATGAGCTAATGATATAAGATTCTAGATTAACTTTTCCATTTTGTGGGATTTCTTCTATTTATAGACGTCGGTCTTCTCCAACTTGATGATGGGCAACATTAAATTCCATACCCTGGTTGGCCGCCTGACACTCAGATGCTTTTCAGACGCTGCCCGCTACAAATATCCATGCTTTCAAGTGGTGATTTGACACAAATAGCCTGAATCAATGTATCTTCCTTGCGTTGAATCCCTCCAACGCATGCCCCATGCGTTAGACTTTGCCTGCGACACTTTTCTTAATCATGTGTTAGACTTTGTTGAGATCCTGCAATATCATGCGTTATTGCCGCAGTATTTTAACAATAAACATTCTTTTGCATGAGTTTGATAGTGTTCGAGTAATTCCATGCGTTTCCTCTAAAAATGATGAGATTTTATCATTAAAGACCCTAATTGTTCCAACTTTTGATCCACAATAACTTGTATTTCTACAAGTTATCACTTATTGATCCTTGTTGCTTCCGCTGCATGCTGATATACTCTTACACCCCCCTCCCCCATCATTTTAGCAGCCAATGGAATGCCACCACATTTCTTCAACAATAATTTTACTTTCAATTCCTCTAAATTTGGAGGATTATCAAATAACAAATCTATATTTTTCACTATTTCTTGCTCGAAAATGTTATAGGAAAAAAAATCTCCATTTTATGATTTTTTTTTATGTGTTACATATTATTTAACTACATACATACATACCTTTTCAAATATTATTAACACTCATTTGATATGTGAATTCAATTAAATAAAAATATATTTTACAAATTTCTACGTATAAATATTGTACTCAATATAGATAAAATACTGTAATTTAGATAATCAACAATCCCACAACATACTTTAACATTCATCGGTCTTATAATAGTTGAAAGTGGTTGTCGAAGTTGATTATCAAAGATGATTTTTTTGCTGAAGTTTATAGTTGGAGGTGGTTGTAAGAGCATGAAGGTGGTATTGGAGTTGGTAGCCAGAGTTTGTCGTCGGAGGTAGTTTTTGAAGCCCGAAGTTAGTTGTCAAAAGTTGGACGCACTAAGGTGGTCGTCTAAATTGATCATCGAAGATGATTTTCACTAGAGTTTGTAGTTGGAGGTGGTTGTCTGAGCATGAAGTTGGTCACATGAAGGTGGTATTGAAGTTGGTAGCCGAAATTTGGCATCAGAGGTGGTTTTCGGAGCCCAAAGTTGGTCGTGCGAAGTTGATCGCATGAAAGTAGTATTGGAATTGATTGCCAAAGTTTTGTTGTCAGAGGTGGTTGCTGAAGCCCAAAGTTGGTCATTGGAACTGCTCGCTCGAAGGTGGTCATCGAAGGTGATTTTCATTGGAGTTTTTTTTTGTTGGCAATGGTTATTGGAGCCTACAAAGGTGGTTGTTAGAGTTGGTCATCGGGGTGTGTTGTTAGAAGTGGTTGCTAGAGCCAAAATTGGTCGTCAAAGTTGGTTGTGTGAAAGTGATCGTCTAAGTTGGGTCACGGAGTTGTCATCGAAGGTGGTTGTCGGAGCTCAAAATTGATTGTCAGAATTATCATCGGAGGTGGTTTTTTGAAACCCAAAGTTGGTTCTCGGAGTTTGACAACGATGGTCGCCGACAATGGCGAATGAGTGGAGCTATTGAAAACATTGAAAGAAAGGAGAGTTGGAGTGAGTTGATAAAATATCAACTCAACTCCACCAACATTTAAAGTTGTTAGGCCAAACATTGAGTTGGTATATTATACCAACTCAACTCAATTCATGTTGGTAAGCCAAGATTTTTGAAATAAAATTAATATAGAAATTAATTATATGCTTAAATTTGTATGGAGGGAATAAATAATCCACTAACATTGAATATAATAAAACTAAGGGTCCATTTGGTTGGCAAAATTCTATTTTATGTTTTCAAACTCACTAAGTTCGGGACATATGTATTTGGTAGACAATCTGGATTTTTTTTCTTGAAAACAATTTTCGAGTTATGCGATCCAAACCTTGTAAATTCTAAAAACAATATTTTTATGTTTTCGATATATCTAAATTTTGAATTTTAAATTTTAACATGCATAATTATATTAAATAAGAACAAAACAATTAAAAATATAGTATGTCATATTATAAGCTCATTTCAATTTTTTTAAAAATTAAATTATGTATTATATAATATTCTAAAATAATAAGCACACAACAAAAAATTAACATAAAACATGTTCATAAATAAATTAGTATTAGCTATAGTCAACCTAGTATTTAGTGGGTAACTACAACCAATTTTATGGTTTATAAATATAGTATCAAACATATCTAAAACAAAAATTTTAAATATGAATCCAATTTCTAGTTATGCTATTAAATCTGTATATGAAAATATGAAATACAACCTTGTTTTAATTGAATACCTTATTTTCAATTTTCAATTTTCAGGTTTCCCATCAAACATGCCTTAAACGTTTTTCAATGTTTCAATTATTCTCAACAAATAACTAAAGGAATTGAATTCCTGTGGAAGCGTGTGAATACCTTGAATTTAGACATTCGTTTTTATAGAAATAAAAAACAATAAAATAAACACATTCATTTGTATGATAAACATTCAAACAAAACTATAAGCATGCTAGAAAAGAGGACGAAGAGAAGAAATCAAAACTCAATTTTGTTGATTCTTCTAGCTTTCCTCTTCCACCGTTATCAACGATCTTGAACTTCTCCAATGAAGAATGACACCACCAACAAAGTTACCTTGCTATTTTCTAGGATTCCAAAGAATTTGGAAGAGTGGTCTCCAGGAACTTTTGAAAAGGAAAATGGTAGAGAATTTTTAGAGAGAAGGTGGAGGCTTGTGAAAAAAAATTCTCTATCCTAAATGGGTTATAAGGATATATTTATATGGAGAAAGGTTAACCCTTCACCAAGAATTTTCCTTTATACCCTTAGTGCTAATTAATTAAATAACCCTTATTTAATTAATTGACACATTAATTAAATTAATTAAATAACCATATATTAAATCCTATTTAATATACATTTATTTAATTATCATAAATATCATATATTTATACTAACCTCCAATCTCCATATTTCTTAATCAATTAATTAACCATTAATTAATCAATTAAATAACTATATTAAATTATATTTAATATGGAGTTAATTAACATATAAATATCACATATTTATATGTGTACATCTCTTCATGAATCCAATTCATATGAATCTTATTCAAATATATCTCTCTTACATAATTTGGATTATAGATCATATCTATAATTAACCATTATATATTAATCTCATTAATATAAAATTCCCTCATTTGATAGAACAATTTAAACAATTCTTCATTACTATCCTTTAGTAAGCTAACAAGGGGACCTTATATACCTACAGATTAAAAGCTCCAATGATATGAAATTAACTGATTAAACACTTTTAATCCAATTAATCAATATTCATTAACTACAAATTACTCCACTAAAAACCGACAGCTGCACTCTTTGCATTGTAGATATATTTCTATATCCATGGATATAACCGATCAACAGAGCAATGACCCTTCACAAATGCTCATAACTACAGCTGGGTCAAAATACCGTTTACCCCTACAGTTACATATAATTTCTTAAATACCACTGATTCCTCTAATGAACAAATAGTTTATAATCCAACTATAAATTAACACCTCTCGAGCCAGTGAGAGGTTGGGTCTCATTTTTCAAGATTCGAAACCGTCTATTAATGGAGCAATTTATCTACTTTTGCAAGGAATGGGAAAGAGTGAATTCCAATTGTTGCCCTTTTGATCGACACAGACTTACAAACTCGAAGCATGAAATTAAATGTCCAAAAACACCGGATCCTTACATTTTAATCAAAATAAAATGTAAAATCTACGTGTCAAAAATCGTAAACATCCAATATTGCAAACCGACATTCAAACGTTCCAAATGTAGAACATCAAACCCACCTCTAAGCTAGATTTTGTTTCAAAACAAAACCAAAGAATGTAAACACAAGAAAATTGGCTATGATACCAATTGAAGGGATCGGATCCCGAGCAGAAGCGTGTGAACACCTTACATTTTCGTTTTTTGTTTAAACGAAATAAAATACAGCAACAAGCATAATAAAATAGAGGATAAACATATTTAATCCAACATGCTTTTAAAGAGAATAGAAAAGAAGGAATAATAATTTCTTGTTGGGTTTTATGTCCTAAAACTTGTGGTTTGTAGATCGGATTCCCGAGCAGAAGCGTGTGAACACCTTACATTTTCGTTTTTTGTTTAAACGAAATAAAATACAGCAACAAGCATAATAAAATAGAGGATAAACATATTTAATCCAACATGCTTTTAAAGAGAATAGAAAAGAAGGAATAATAATTTCTTGTTGGGTTTTATGTCCTAAAACTTGTGGTTTGTAGACAATTAAACTTATTCTATTATTAATAAAGATGTTATTGAGGTTTTTTCAATAAAATTATTATTGAAGGTATGAATTGCACATTTTATTTTAGAAAGAACCTAAATCCAATAAACTAACAAATCCGGGGCTATTACATGAGTACTTGGACTTTATATGGAGACATAAGAGTGGATCGAGTTCGAGTAGATAACCCAAACGGTCTATAGTATATGCATAAGGTTGGATACCTTATTCTGGGGACGCTATTAGATGTGGCCTACTTTGTATTTAGTACAAACGACGTGATCCTAAATTGTTCATGTGGAGATATGTGAGTGGAGGCTTCCTGTGCAAAGAGTTTGTATAAGGAACGGATCAATAAATAAGTCACTCTTACTATATAATGTTGTTTACTATTTAAGACTAACTATTTCAAAGCGATGACCTAGGTAACTTGACCTTAATCTTGAGCTAACTATGAACTCCTGTTTATTCAGGATTATCCTTAGATTTGCATGGGTGAGGGTTGACTCAACAATGCAGGCTCAATAAGCCCCAATTTTAGGGTAAGATCGGGTAGATAGCTGGGGACATACGGTGCAAGACGAAATTTACTCCTACTCCTTTTTAGGGATAGTAGAGAGGTTGTTCCCTTATGTGCTGGCTCCGAGTCTTGAACAAAGAGGCCCCACTCTCTCATTGGCCCGAGAGGGACTCGGTTTGGTGATTGGATCACAAACTAATTGTTCATTAGAGGATCAATAGGACTTAAGGAACAAGATGCAATCTCGGGGGTAAAATAGATTTTGACCAGCCATTATTACGAACAACCTATGACGGGTTGGCTTACTAATTATGGTTAAATTAAATGGACAAAAATATATCTACAGTGAAAGGAGTGCAACTATTGGGCTTTAGTGGAGTGACCCGGTAGTCAACGAATGTTGAGCAATTCGGTTTAAAGAGTTTAGCCAATTAATCGCAGATCGTTGGAGCCCATGATTTGTAAGTACATTAGCTCCCCATACTAGCTCACAAACGGACTAAACCTTAGAATAGTTTAATGAGAGAATTTGAAACGTTCAAATTCGAATTAAGAAAATCGATAATTATATAATTAAACATTTAATTATCGAATTAAACGAAATTGGAGAATTGGATCATATTTAAATATGATTTAAATATTAATTATATGAATAAGGATTCATGACTGTGGAATTGGTGGTGTAATGATTTAATATTGGATATTAAATTATTTAAATAAAATTTATTTAAAATTAAAAATTTGAATTTTATGAAAATTCAAACAATAAATTCAATTTTTGTTTTAATTTAATTTTTGGAAATTTAAATTAAAATTTGGTAAAATCGAATTTCATTTTAAAATTGGAAAAAACATGTTTAGTGGGTTTTTCCCACTTTGAACACCTATGTTTCACCCAAATTCTCAAGTTGTGGTGTCAAATTTCAGTGCATTAGTGTGACATGCTGAATTTGATAAAAATCAAATTCAATTCAACTAAGAAATTACACTTGCATGGCTATTTTTCCTCACAATTTGTTAAGAAAGGTTCTTCAACTATTGGACACTAAAACTAGTAAACTTCTAATAAATTCCCTTGAATTCCTACTCATTTTGGATTCCACAATCCAATCTAAGGTCTTAGAGAATAGTAGGGAAGATCAAGTGGTTGTCTACAAGTGTTGCTAAGGAAATTCGAGCTGGAATTGTAGGATTGAAGAGTTCAACAAAGGTAATCTCAGAAACCCTACTTTGTGTTTTGAACTTGCATGTTTCTTTGTTAAAATTGATGGAATTAGAGTGTTTAAGATCCTAATTACTTCTGCATGTTGAATGGCAACACCAACATTTATTACCTTTGGAGATTCCCTTGATCTTCACAAAAATCCCAATATCTTTCTCCACAACGAATCTCCAACAAACTATGAACACTACCGTAAGAGAGACCCAATATTCTCTTGAAATCCAAGGGTAGAAGTGTGGTCTCTAACCCTTGAAGAAGGAAGAGGAATAGAGAATGGTGGAGAGGAGAAATTGTTGAGAGAATTTGGGAGGATTTGGAGGCTAGGTATTCTCAAAATGAATGCTTACCCTAATTTGGGTAAAAGAAACAATTTATATGGAGAAGGGTTTACCCCTTCTCCAATTATTTTCAAATTTGCCCTTAGGGCTTAATTAATCAAATAACATTTATTTGATTAGTTAGCAAACTTAATAAATAAATATATATATTAAATCTAATTTAATGTATATAGTTAATTGATTAAATAAACATCCTATGTTTATTTGCCTCCACCTCTCAAAATTAATTAATTCCTTATGAATTTGATTCATAGAAAAAATTCATTATTTGAATTCTATTCAAATATTTTTCTCTTAAGTATAGATCAAATCTATAATTAACCATATCATGTTAATCTCATTAATATGCTATTCCATCAATTGATTTGAACAATTCAAATCATTCCCCTTGTATTTCCTTTAGTGAGCTATCGATGGGACCTTATGAACCTACAAATTAGAAGCTCCAATGATATGAGATTAATTTATTAAACTCCTTTAATCCCATTAATTAATATTCATTAACTACTGGGCACTTCACTAAAGATCGATAGCTGCACTCTTCGCACCGTAGATTTATTTATGTGTCCATGGATATAACCAATCAACAGAGCGATGACCCTTCACAAATGCTCATAACTACAGCTGGGTCAAAATATTGTTTTACCCCTGCAGTTACATCTAGCTCCTTAAGTACCACTGATTCCTTTAATGAATAAACAGTTTATAGTTCAATTATGAACTAACACATCTCTGTCTAGTGAGAGGTCGAGGCTTCATTTTTCAAGACTTGAAACAAATTATTAAGGGAGAAATTGATCTACTTTCCCAAGGAATGAGAAAGAGTGAATTCCATCTTGTGCAGTCATGTTCTCAGCTCCTTAATAAGATAAATCCCCAAAATCGTAGGCTTATTGAGTTGATTATCATGACCACTCTCACTCATACAGATTAAAGGACTACTATCATAAACAAGAGTTCACAAATCACCCAAGATTAAGGTCAAGTCTCCTATGGTCATCCTAGTGACACTACAAATACAACTCGCTTTGTAAATGTTACAATTGTTTAAAGTGCTATAAATAATCTGATCCTGATCCTTTATGTGAAGACATGCGAGGGGAGGTATTCTATACAAAGAGTTTGTATAAGACCGGACCACAAAATGAATAGACTCTCTATATAACACCATTACTAGAAAAGACTTACATTTCACTAGGATGATCATAAGAGACTTGACCTTAATCCTGAGTGAGTTGTGAACTCCTATTTATGATGATAGTCCTTTGATCTGTATAGGTGAGAGTGACCATGATAGCCGACTCAATACGCCTACCATTTTGGGGATTTATCTGATTAAGGAGTTGGGAACACGCTGCACTAGATGGAATTAGTTCTTTCCCATTCCTTGAGAAAGTAGATAAATTGTTCCTTTAATAACTGGCTTCAGGTTTTGGAAAATGAGGCCTTAACCCCTCACTGGCCTGAGAGGTGTTAATTTATAGTTGGACTATAAAATGTTTGTTCGTTAGAGGAATCCGTGGTACTTAAGGAGTTAGATATAAATGTAGGGTTAAGTATGGTATTTTAACCCAACTGTAGTTATAAGCATTTGTGAAGGGTCATCACTCTGTTGATTAGTTATATCCATGGATACAGAAATAAATCTACAGTACGAGAGTGTAGCTATCGGTCTTTAGTAGAGTGCCCAGTAGTTAATGAATATTGATTAGTTAGATTAAAAGAGTTTAATCAATTAATCTCATATCATTGGAGCTTCTAATCTGTAGGTCTATAAGGTTCCCTCGATAGCTCACTAAATGAAATACAAGAGGAATGATTTGAATTATTCAAATCAATTGATAGAATAGCATATTAATGAGATTAGCATGATATGGTTAATTATAGATTTGATCTATAATGAAAAGAGAAATATTTGAATAGGATTCAAATATTGAATCTTTTTTATGAATCAAATTTATAAGGAATTTGTTAATTTTAAGAGGTAGAGGCAAATAAACATAGGATGTTTTTTTAATCAATTAACTATATATATTAAATTAGATTTAATATATATAGTTATTTATTAGGTTTGCTAATTAATCAAATAAATGTTATTTAATTAATTGTGCCCTAAAGAAAAATTTGGAAATACTTGGAGAAGGGGTAAACCCTTCTCCATATCAATTATTTCTTTTACCCAAATTAGGGTAAGCATTCATTTTGAGAATACCCAACCTCCAAATCCTCCTATATTCTCTCAACAAATTCTCCTCTCCACCATTCTCTATTCTTCTTTCTCCTCCAAGTTAGAGACCATACTTCTACCCTTAGATTCCGAGAGAATATCGAGGTGTCTCTTACGATGGTGTTCATAGTTCGTTGGAGATTTGTTGTGGAGAAAAAAACTTGGAATTTTCGTGAAGATTAAAGAAATCTCCAAAGGTAAAAAATTGTTCTATCTTCTCTTCTATTCTCTTTAAAAGCATGTTGGATTAAATATGTTTATCCTCTATTTTATTATGCTTGCTGCTGTATTTTCTTTCTTTTAAACCAAAAACGAAAATGCAAGGCGTTCACACTCTTCTGCTCGGGATTCAATCCCTTCAAATTGTATGAAAGCCAATTTTCTTTCGTTTATGTTCTTTGATTTTGTTTTAAAACAAAATCTAACTTAGAAGTGGGTTTGATGCTTTGCATTTGGAATGTTTGAATGTCAGTTTGTAATATTGGATTTTTATGATTTTTGACACATAGATTTTGCATTTTATTTTGATTAAAATGTAAGGGCTCGGTGTTTCTGGATGTTTAATTTTATGCTTCAAGTTTGTAAGTCCGTGTCGATCAAAAGGGCAA
Organism: Benincasa hispida; assembly: GCF_027475165.1. Taxonomy (NCBI): domain Eukaryota; kingdom Viridiplantae; phylum Streptophyta; class Magnoliopsida; order Cucurbitales; family Cucurbitaceae; genus Benincasa; species Benincasa hispida. The sequence goes on from NC_143482.1 coordinate 58,565,049, forward strand.
TAGTTGCTAAAGAGATTGGGGAGAAACAGAGGCTTTCAGAGATGTTCGGAGCTGAAAATCGAAAAACCTAGGGCATTCTGCCTTGCAGCGTCACGACGCTGCGAAGGCGAAACGGCGTGCAAGATTCGTAGCGTTGCAACGCTCCGAGGACTAGACGGCATTGTGTGGCATGCGAGGAGTTGATGAAGGTGTTTTTTGCCCTAATTTGCTCATGTAACTTAATTTTATTTAGTTAATTAAATTAGTATAAATGTTATCTTAATTTAATTAATTAATTGCTTTCTGGGGGTCCAAAATTTGGTCCAATTAATGCTGTTTAATTTAATTATGCATGAGATGTATGATTTAAATTAGTATTGAATGGTGCATAATGTATGCCATTTAGATTAAAATCTCACCTTAGGATAGAGATGTTCATATATCATATCTAAATATAAATGTTAGTATTTTAATATAAATGCTATATTTTTTTTAGATGTTTGGTAAATTAAGCATGTTCATGCATCATGTAATATTATAAGTATTATAATTTATGATGGCATGATGATTGATGACGCTTAATGATTGTTTAATATAAAGGTTATATTTTAGAATGAAAAAGGAATTTGCATTGAGCATGACATTACTTAGATTAATATAAGCCTTATATTTTTAATCAATGTCACCAATTGCAAACTTATAGATTTTATTTTTCATTGTTTTATAACGGTTATAAAAGTAATGAAATTAGAATTAAAATCTATAATCAAGAGTCACATGCAATATATCTCAAAATTAATTTTAAATGGTTTAAAAATAATTCACCTAGACTTATGTTAAACATGTTTTTAATGAGATTAGAAATAGATTAATCTTTTGATTCATTTTAATAGGATTAAAATGAATTCTGATTAAAAGATTAAATTTATAAAATGGTTACCTATAAGAGACCTTTGTCTTAAGGAACGTTTTGTCTAGGCTGAGGTTTTTAAGCTGACGAAAACGGAACACCTCTACCTGGGAACCGACCTGGAAGGTGAATTGGGCAAATATTTTATAAGCATTAATAAGTGATCACTTTTGTCAAAGAGCTTGATGAATGAAATCACATATTGTTAAAATATTTAATATAAGTGTTATATTGAGCAAATTAACAAGGACTTAGCTAAAAATTGATTAGCTAGATTTTCCAAGTTAATAAACCCATATTTTACAAAATACTTAGTGGGAGGAAAAAGATGTATATGATATGTCGTTTCTCCACACACGCTCTCCCTAAAAGTTCACAAGGCGAGATTCATGCTTGGCCTTGTGGTGCCCTGGGCGCACCCTCCCTTAGGATGATATTTGCTTAGGTCAATATCAAGGTGAATGGAGAAAGTGTTTATAGTAAGTGGGAGAAGGACGTGTGTCAATACATCCTACGGTCTTCTTCATTGGTTTGAAACGTCATTTCCATGCTCGACCTCGTGGCGCCCTAGGAGCATCCCCCTTAGGAAGGTGTTTGCATGGGAAAGGGACGCATCAAACTCTAAAAATGGATGAGATCGCTATAATCAATTGTTCCAATAATTAATGAACCCTGGTTCCCCAGTTGTCTAACAGTCCATTAATCAGTCATTGATTACTCCAATTGTTGCTTAAGGTGTTCTCGTGGTGCACAGTGGAAGCGACCTCCTTTACACTCCTTATCATCCAGCAAACAGTTTCCTAATAGCACCACGGTCGTCTACACGATCAACAGTGCACGAACCAACAACAACTGGGAATGACACCAACACTCGAAGCCCTCGGTATTCTCGGAGTGAGAATCCAAAGGGTGGACTTTGATGGAATTGGTAGAGGGAAGGAGGAAAAGACGATCGTGTAGTATGAACAAGCAAGTGGGAGATAGTAGAAGACTATCGTATAGTCGGGTGCTTGTCGTTTATAAAAAGGTACACAATTGTGCAGGTTTAGCTAAGCGGCCGTCTATCAAATGGTAAGCGATTGTTTAGGTCTGCTCGACACGCTAAGCGATTGTATAGTAAACGTAAGTGATCGTTTAGAAATCGCGGGCGATCGTTTAGTGCGCGGGTGTGCGATCATTTAAGAAAGATGGGCACTATCGTATAGGCTCTCAACGCTATGCGATCGTATACTTTCACACCGTGAGCAATTTTTCTTCATGTGTTGAAAAAATGAAAACAATTTTTATTTTATTCTTCAGTTATAAGAACTGAATTCGAACTTCCCATTTTCACACGATTCCGGATAAATATTCGATCAATTATCTCATAACCGCCTAATTAATTAATTAATGAATATAATCATATTATATTCTTAACCTATAATTTAATATCATATATCTACTATAGTTTTTTCTCCTCTATTTGATATAAATCATATTTATATCCAATTTTCTCCAAAATAATGTATCTCATACATTTAGTTAATCATATCATATATAATTAACTAGTTCAATTATATCATATATAATCAAACTCCCTCTTGTCAATTTGAACATTTCAAACTGACTCAAAAACTAATTCTCAACTTTATCCATGCTACTAAGGGGATCTTATGAACCTATGGCTCGAAGTTCCAACGGTACGTGAATACCTGACTAAACTCTTTAACGACAAGATCCACCATCCGTTAACTGCCAGGCATTCCACTAAAGACCCACAGTTGAACTTTTCTTACCACAAATATATTTTTGTGTCCATCATATATAACCAATCATGAGTACGATAATCCTTCACAGATACTCGTAAGTACAGCTAGGCCAATTTACCGTTTTTCCCCAGTAGTTACATCTCACTCTTTAAGTACCACTGATCCCTCTAATGAACAATACAGCATAGTCCAACTATATGTGAACACCTCTCGACCAAGAGAAGGTATGTGGCGCTGCATCGTCCAAGCCCTGGAATCAGCCCTTAAGGGAGCTATCTATCTACTTGCCCCTGCATTGGGGAATGAGTGAATTCCATCTTGTGTAACTGAGTTCCTAGCTCCCAAATCAGACGAATCCCCAAAGTGGTAGGTTTGAGTCAGCGAACTGGCCACTCGCACCCATACAAATCAAAGGACCGCCCTTAATGGCAGGAATTTCCAACTCACTCAGGATTAAGGTCATGTTACCCGTGGTCATTCTAGTGAAGCGAAGTCTCTGTCATCAGGTCTTAAACAAACTCTTTAAACAAATTAATCACTTTGTGATCAGGTCTTATACAAACTCTTTGTATAGGATGCCCCCGCTCGCATGTCCCCTAACGAATGGTTAGGATCAGACCATTTGTGACAAGTCACAATACTTGTGACCATTCCACAAAGCGGGCCACATCCGTAGCGTTACCAGGATAAGGTTTCCTTCCTATATTCATATACTACAGACCATTTTGGTTATCACTTAAGACATGATCCACTTGTATGTCACCACATACATGCTTAAGTTACATCCAGATAACCAGGGATTTTAGTTTATTGGTTTGTGGTAAAGCAAATAAAACATTCAACTGAGCAAAAACAAGAAGTGAAGTAAAATATCATATATTATACATCACAAGCGTTCGTACAAACTGTTTACAAACTACAGTACACAAGACTTTAAGACATTAACCTCATCAGTTCTTCCCTAAGGTAGACTGTTTGAGGCAGGGTTATAGTGTTGAAAATGAAGGGTTACACTTACGATGAAGCATTAAGGCAGTTAATGATTTATTAACCAATTGAATGGTAATTAAATATTATATGAATAAGGAATTATTTTGGGATAATATTTGATCGAGATGTTGGGAATGTCCTAAACTCGCAGTTCGTAAATGTTTTTAACATATTCTATTTATCAATAAAAATATTTTTGAGTATTTTATTCAATAAATTATTATTGATATTTCATTTTTTTTTAATGAAAATCCAATAAACAAATCCATGACTATAACATGAATACTTTAACTTTATATGGTGACATAAAAGAGGATCAAGTTTTAGTATGTAGCCAAAAAATGGTCTATAAGTATATGGATGAGATTGGATACTATTCTGATGACACTATTAGATGCGGCCCATTTTGTATATTGATACAAATGATGTGATCCAGAAATCATTCATGTGGAGACATGCAAGTGGGGGCATCATGTTCAGTGAGTTTGTATAAGACCGGACCTCGAAATAGTCACTTTTCTTTATAATAACCGTTTACTGTTAAAATTGACTATTTCAAACTCAATAACCTAGGGTAATTCAATCTTAATCCTGAGCTAACTATGAACTTCTATTTGTTCAGGATTATCCTTTGATCTGCATAGGTGAGAGTAGTCCAACAACACTGCTCAATAAGCCTCCCATTTTGGGGATAAGACCGGATAGATAGTTGGGGACATAACTTTGCAATATAGAAATTCACTCCTACCCGACTTAGGGTTAGTAGATAGGTTGTTCTCTTAAGTGCTGATGCCTAGTCTTGAATAACGGGGCCCCATCCTCTCATGAAAGAGAGGTTATGGTTTATAAGTTGGACTATAAATCAATTGTTCAATGGAGGATCATTGAGAGCTTAAGGAGCAAGATGTATTTATAGGGGTAAAACGGTAATCTTTGATCCAGTTGTAAATAAGATCGACCTATGAAGGATTGACTTACCGATTATAGTTAAAATGGACAGAAATATATCTACAGTGAAGAGAGTGCAACTATCGAGCTATAGTGGAATGTCTTGGTAGTTAACGAATAGTGATTAATTTGTTTAAAGAATTTAACCAATTAATTGCAAATTGTTGGAGCTCATGATCTGTTGGTCCATAAGGTCCCTCTACTAGCTTGTAATTTGGATTAGTAAATTGAGTAATCTTGATGAGACTTAAAATTAGGGTTTAGAATTTGAAATGTTCAAATTTAATAAGGGTTTCTATTAATTGTATTCAATACGATTGAAATGTTTAATTTTATCAAAATTAAACAAAATTGGAGAATTGATTAATGTTTAAATTATGATTTAAATATTAATTATATGAATTTAAATTAATACAATTTGAAAAACAAAAGGGAAATTTCTAAAAGTTGGAAATCTCCACTAAAGGTGCAAGCACCTTATTCATCAAATTCCACTCAATTCATGAAGAAGAAGCTGGCTTTCATACAAGCTTTGAGATTGCATGTTGAAAGCTTTATAAATTGGAGTGTTAGATTGAATGATAAGCCATACATTCATAATTTCTAAAAAAAAAAATTATGCAGAATTTGAAACCCTTAAGTAACCCTCTTTAGTCTTATCAAAACCAACTCAATTTAGTGTTTCCATCACACAATCCTTGCAAGAGAATAGTTGAGAAGATTTTTGTAGTGGTCTACTTGAAGATTGAAGTATCTTTTCGTGGAGCTCAGCTGGTTTTAAAGAACATTCATCAAAGATATTGTGTTAAGCAAACCCTCTTGTGAAATAGTTTTTCTATAGCATGTTTTAAACTCAAATTAAGTGTAATAAGAGTACTTATTGATTCTGATTTTCTCTGCTGCATGTTAGTTTACTCCATCAATTGGTATCAAAGCATGATTTAAGTACTCAATTATCGTTAATTTGAGTTTGGTGTGTGTTTTTCATAAACTGTATGAAAATGGTGAATTGATATGGTTTTTTCTGAGTTTGGCATTTAAATCTCATCAATTATGTTATAGTTATTGTAATTGGCTCTTGTTTGATAGACCTTAATGTGTGTTTAAGTGTCTGTAATTCGATTGGAGTTATTAGAGTTAAAGGTGGATTTTTTTCTAATCGTAACTAAATCTTCAATTTTGCAATTAGGATGTAATTGAAGAAAGAAGTAAAGAAGGTCGAGAAGCAGGAACTAAAATTTCAAACCACTGCTACATACTCGATGCTCAATGGAATACTCGATGGTATTTCATGAAATACTCTATGCACGATTCCATACTCAATGGTAGTTGATGCATTTACTCAATGATATTTCATGAAATACCCGATGCTCGATGTTCATACTCGATCATATTTCATGAAATGCTCGATGCACGATGCCATACTTGATAGTACTCGATGCATGATACCTTACTCGATGGTCGATGGTGTTTAGTCGATGGTATCTTATGAAATACTCGATTCTTGATGATTCTTGTTGTCGTACTTGATGTTTGATGGTATGCTCGATGGTATTCACTGCTTGATTGTACTCGATGGGTTTTTCCCGAATCAGTCCATTTTTAGCATTGGAGGTCCTTTTCGAGAGGTATGGGTTCGGTTTAAGGTGGTTCGAGCGGTCCAGAAGGTTTTTGGAGCCGATTTTTGCTGAATTTTGTAATAATTAGGCCTTTATTTGCTTGAAAATTCCAAAACTTAAACCATATTAGTTTGTGTTTAATTATTTATGCATGCAATGTATGTTATAATTAAATAAATCCTGTATGTGCATAGAGTATGCCATGTAGAATTAAAATCCCACCATAGGAAGCATGTAACATGCATTAAAAGTATGTTATAAAGTGTTATAATATATAGTATGCATGTATAGGGTTTCAAATGTTTTAATATAAAGGTAATATTAAATGATGAATGCCTTTGATGTATGTTATGGATGCTTAGCATATCTAAACTTTTGTAAGTTGTTATAAAATTAAATTAGACATTAAAATCCATAACAAAGGTAAACAACATGCTCACTTAGGTTAACAAATTGCTTTAATAGTTAAAATAGGTCATTATCTTATAAAATTTGGTTACAAACTCAATCGGTTTAGAATCTTGTCTAAGGTTTGGGGTATTTAAGTTAACGGTTTACATAACACCTCCTACCTGGGGATTATGACCAAAATGATGATAATTGTTAACTGGTTTTATGAGCTTGCATGAGCGGTGTGAGGTTTAAAATTAGTTTAAACACCTAGACATCGTAGGTTGAAATCCAAATATAAACGTTATACTTGGATAATAATCACATAGACTTAGGTTGTTTAAAATTAGCCGTAATAAAACCTAAGTTAAAGAATACCCAAACATTTAGAACACTTTAGTGGGAGATTAACAATATATTCGATATATAGTTTTTATCTCTCACGTCCTCAAGAGTTCACATCGTGAGATCCATGCTCAGCTTCATGTCGATTTTACCTCGATTGCTCTATTTAGAAAGTGTTTACATGGGCCAATAGCAAAGTGAATGGGGGAAGTAGTTCATAGTAAACGGGTGAAGGAAATGTGTCAACATATCCTATGGTCTCCTCCATTAGTTTGAATTGTGAGATTCCTATGTTATGCCTGCCATTGTTTTTAGGCGGCACTAGCTAGTCGTTAACCGCAGCGATCCCTTCGGAGGGTTGTAACATAGGATTCAGAACAACCCAAGCTCCAGAAATGAATAGGATCTTATAGTTCCATCTTGAACACTGTCTTCTATTTCGAGGGCATGTTCATACCGTTCTATAAGATCTGAAAATGGTGGTTCACACTTACAGAATTACTAAGTGTTAGTAAGTTCTTGATTGAAAAATATTAGCTAAAGAACTATCGGAATATGAGTTATTTTGGAGATAATATTTAGTCAAGAATGACTTGCTTTAGTGAAAGAGTATTTGACTGCCTTAGGTAGTACTTATTTTAACTCACTATAGTATCATTGCAAATAAATAAAGAAATATAGGTACTTTATTATTTTGTTAAAATTGGATTAAGATGCACAAGATTAATAGAATTTGTTGAAAATTTTCAAGAATGTCAAACTCAATTATACAACTTCTTGCTTTTGACAAATTTATTGGAGAGAGTTATTCCAACTGGAAATCAAATTTAAACACAACATTAGTAGTTGATGATCTGAGGTTTGTGTTAACGGAGGAATGTCCTCCTATTCCTAGTTCAACTGCAAACTGAATCGTTTTGGATGCTTATGATAGGTGGGTAAGGGAAAATGAAAAGGTGAGGGCCTATATCTTAGCGAGCATATCTGATGTGCTCAACAAAAAACATGAAGCCATGCCTACAACCCATGAAATTATGGCGTCGTTACAGGAAATGTTCGGGCAACCGCCATCTTATGTATGACACGAGGCTATAAAGTATGTTTATAACTTGCACATGAAAGATGGAAAAAATGTTGGGGAACATGTCTTAGAAATGATGGTTCATTTTAATGTTGCAGAAGCTCATGAGGCTACCATAGACGAAACTAGTCAAGTTAGTATGATATTAGAGTCTCTTCCAAAGAGCTACCTAACCTTCCGTACTAATGCCGTAATGCATAAAGTTAATTACAATTTGACTATATTAAAAAAAACTACAAACTTATCAGTCAATGATGAAATTGAAAGAAAGTGAAGCAAATGTTGTTTCATGATAAAAGAAATTTCTGAAGGGTTCATCGTCAGGAACGAAACCCTCTGACAAAAAGAAGTCTGTCCATTCACCATATAAAGACGAAAGTGTATAGATGAAGAAAAAGGAAAAAGGGAATAAACAACCTACTGCAAAGAAAAACAAAGCTCCCAAAGGAAAATGTTTCCATGGTGGAGAAGACGGGCATTGGAAACGAAACTGTCCGAAGTATTTGGCTGAGAAAAAAGTGGAAAAGAAAAATCAAGGTAAATTAGATTTACTTGTAATTGAAACATGTTTAATGGAAAATTCTCACTTGACTTGGATATTAGATTCAAGAGCCGCTAACCATATTTACACTTTTCTACAGGAAACTAGTTCTTGGAATCAACTCTCAAAGTACGAAATGACTTTCAAGGTAGGAACAAGAGAATCATTTCATCTGAAGCAGTAGGAGATGTCAAGCTATTTTTTGATGAATCTTTTATCTTGTTAAAAATGTATATTATGTTACAAAGATGAAAAGAAACTTGATATCCATATCATGTCTGCTGGAAAATATGTATAAAGTATCTTTTGAAGTTAATAAAGTGCTCGTTTTCTTAAGAGGTGTTCATATTTGTTCTGCTAGACTTGAAAATAACTTGTATGTATTAAAGCCAACTGAAACAAAAGCCATTTTAAATATAGAGATGTTTAAAAAGGTAGAAACTCAAAATAAAAAACTCAAAATTTCTCCTAATGCCTATCTTTGGCATCTCAGAATTGGTCACATAAATCTCAATAGGATTGAGAGATTAGTTAAAAACGATCATCTAAATCGGTTAGAAGACAGTTCTTTACCTCCTTGTGAATCATGTCTTGAAGGAAAAATGACTAGAAGATCTTTTTCTTAAAAAGGTCTTTGTGTCAAAGAACCCCTCGAACTTATACATTCAGACCTTTGTGGTCCAATTGATGTAAGAGCACAAGGGGGATATGAATATTTTGTCAATTTCATTGATGACTATTCTAAATATGGCTATATTTATTTAACGAGTCACAAGTTTGAAACTATCGAAAAGTTCAGGGAATTTAAGACCGAAACAAAAAACTTATTAGGTAAAAGAATTAAAATACTTTGATCAGATCGAGGTGGTGAGTATATATGGATTTACAATTTCAGAACTATATAGTAGATCACGGAATTCAATCCCAACTCACAACATCTAGAACACCACAACAAAATGATGTTGCAAAAAGGAAAAATCGAATCTTGTTAGACATGGTTCGATCAATGATGAGTTTTACTTAATTACCTCAATCTTTTTGGGGGTATGTAGTACTAACTGCAGTATATATTTTGAACATGGTTCCCTCATAAAGTGTTTCTAAAACACTGTATGAGTTCTGAAAAGGACGTAAAGGTAGTTTACATTACTTTCAAGTCTAGGGATGTCTGACACACGTGTTGGTACAAAACCCTAAGAAACTGGAACGACGTTCAAAATTATGCTTATTTCTTGGATACCCTAAAGAAACAAAAGGTGGATTGTTCTATGATCCTTAAGAAGATAAAACATTTGTTTTGACAAATGATACATTATTTGAAGAAGATTATATTAAAAATCATCAACCTCGCAGTAAACTAACATTGAAAGAATTGATCAAAGATACTACAGACAAATCAACAAAAGTTGTTGATCAAACTGGTCCATCAACAATAGTTGTTACCCCATCACATTCTTCTCAAGAGTTAAGAATGCCTCGATGTAGTGGGAGGGTTTTTAATCAACCTGAATGCTACATGGGTTTAACAGAAACTTAAGACGTCATACTAGATGATGGTCTAAAGGATCCATTGACCTTTAAACAGGCAATGGAAGATGTTGATAGGGAATAATGGAAAAAATCCATGGACATAGAAATGGAGTCAATGTATTTCAATTCTGTCTGGGAACTTGTAGATCAACCACATAAGGTTAAACCTATAGGTTGTAAATGGATCTACAAGAGGAAAAAAAGACCAAACTGGTAAAGTGCAAACCTATAAAGCCAGACTCGTGGCAAAAGGTTTTACCCAAAGAGAGGGGTTTGACTATAAAGAAACATTCTCTCTTGTTGCCATGATAAAATTAATAAGAATACTCTTATCCATTATCACATATTATGACTATGAAATATGACAAATGGATGTTAAGACAACTTTCTTGAATGGCCATCTTGATGAAAGTATTTTTATGTCTCAACTAGAAGGGTTCATTGAACAGGGTCAAGAACAAAAGGTTTGTAAGCTTGAGAGATCCGTTTATAGATTGAAGCAAGCTTCTAGATCCTGGAATATAAGATTTGACACTGAGATCAGATCTTATGGCTTTGAACAGAATGTTGACGAACCTTGTTGTACAAGAAAATAGTCAACAAAACTGTAGCATTCTTGGTACTTTATGTTGGTGATTCATGCTCATTGAGAATGAGACAAGTTTCCTTGCTGACGTAAAGAGATGGTTAGCATCACAGTTCCAAATGAAAGACTTAAGAAATGCACAATATGTTTTTGGGATTCAAATTTTTTGAAATCAAAAGAACAGAACCCTAGCATTATCTCAGGCATTTTATATTGGCAAAATGTTGTCGAGATAGAATATGCAAAATTCTAAAAAAGATATGTTACCTTTTAGAATGAAATTCATTTGTCGAAGGAACAGTGTCCTAAATGTTGGGAATGTCCTAGAACTCGGCGTTCGTGTTAAGCATTCTATTTATCAATAATGATAAGTTATTGATTTTGCATTCTATTATGAAAATCCAATAAACATATCCATGGCTATAGTTTGAATACTTTAACTTTATGTGGTGAAATAAGTAAGATCAAGTTAATAGTATACAGCCTAAATAGTCTAATAAGTATATGGATGAAATTGGATATATCATCCTGTTAACACTATTGGATGCGACCCACTCTGTAGATGGTACAAGGAGTTGTAAAGTGCTATAAACGATGTGATCCACAAATCGTTCATGTAGAGACATGTGAGTGGGGGCATCCTATGCAATGAGTTTGCAAATATACTGGACCACGAAAATAGTTACTTTTCTTTATAACGACCGTTTACTGTTAAAACTGACTATTTCTTATTAAATAACATAGGTTAACTCGATCTTGATCCTGTGCTAGCTATGAACTCCTGTTTGTTCGGGATTGTCCTTTGATCTGCATGGGTGAGAGTAGTCCAACAACACTACTCACTAAGCCTCCCATTTTGGGGATAAGACCAGATGAATAACTGGGGACATAGCCCTGCAAGATGGAATTCACTCCTACCCAATTTAGGGTTAGCAGATAGATTGTTCTCTTAAGTACTAGTTACAGGTCTTGAACAATTGGGGTCCCGCCTTCTCATGATAGAGAAAGAACTTGATTCATAGGTATTATAAATCAAATTGTTCATTAGAGGGTCAGTGAGAACTTAAGGAACAAGATGTATTCATAGGGGTAAAACAGTTATCTTGACCCAGCTGTGATTACAAACAACCTGTGAAGGATCGACTTACTTATGGTTATATTAAGTGGACACAATATATCTACAATGAGGGGAGTTCAACTATGGGCTATAATGGAGTGACTCATTAGTTAACGAATGAGGATTAATTTGGTATAATGAGTTTAGCTAATTAATCTTGGATCGTTGTAGCACATGATCTGTAGGTCCGCGAGGTCCCCCTACTACCTCGTAAATGGATAAGCTTTAGAGTAGCATGATAAGTTAATTTGAAACGTTCAAATTAGAATGTAATGAAACAGGAGAATTTATATTTAAATATGATTCAAATATATGAAGATGAATTTATATAAAAATTAATTTAATATTTGATATTAAATTAAGTAGAATTAGTTAAATTATTATTAAATGATTATTTATTAATTTTATTAGAAAAATAATTTATGAAATTAATTTTATAAAATTAATAATATTTTCAGTTTTAAAATCAAATTGATTTATTGAAATTATTTGGTTTTTTGGAAAAATTAGAAAATTACAAAAATATGCACAAAATGGGAAAATGGTTTTTTCCATTACCATCTTCAACTAGCTCACTCAAAAACCATTTGCTTTCTCCTCAATTACTCCAAGCATGAGCTGCATCTCATGCATCCATCTTCTTTGCATGTTCACCTGCAATAAATAAAGAAGATTGGAGTGAAATTGAGGCATGCATTCAAAAGATTTTTATAGAAAAACTGTGCAGAAGAATTGTTCTTCAAGTGGTTTAGCAGCAGTGAGCTTCACACCTATTTTCTGTTCGTTTAAGCTGTTCTTGAGTCTCACAACTCGTTCTAAAGCTCCAAGAGGATAGTGGGGAAGATCTGGAGGTGGTTCACAGAAGTTTTAGAGAAGACAACTGGTAAGGATCAAGATCTTGAAGAGTTCTACAAAGGTATGACTTTAAACCCTCTTATATTAGATGAACATGCTTTAGTTTCTACCAAAATTAATGAATTAGAATTCTTATTGATCCTTTTTGCTTCCGTTGCATGTTGATTTGCTTCCATTGCATGTTGATTTGCTTCCATTGCATGTTTATATACTTTTACACTAAGACACCTTAAGAAATTGAGGAAATGAAAAAAATTCCATATGCATTGGCAGTTGGGAGTCTAATGTACGCTATGTTGTGTACATGTCCTGACATATGCTTTGCAGTTGGAATCGTCAGCAGGTTTTAATCTGACCTAGGACACAGTTATTAGACAGCTGTCAAAAACATCCTCAAGTATCTTAGGAAAACAAGGGACTATATACTTGTGTATGGACCTAAGAATTTGATCCTTATAGGATACACTGATTCTGATTTTCAGATTGATGTAGATTCTAGGAAATCTACCTTAGGATCAGTTTTCACTCTTAACAGAGGAGCTATAGTATGGAGAAGTACTAAACAAAGTTGTATAGCTGACTCCACGATGGAAGCAGAACACGTAGCTACATGCGAAACAACTAAAGAAGCAGTTGGCTGCATAAGTTCCTGACAGATTTGAAAGTGGTTCCAAATATGCACTTGCCCATTACTCTATATTATGACAATAGTGGTGCAGTTGCTAATTCCAAGGAACCAAGGAATCACAAATGTGGAAAACACATCGAAAGAAAATATCATCTCGTCATAGAGATCGTACACTGAGGAGACGTGATAGTCACGCAGATAGCCTCAGAAAATAACCTCGTTGATCCTTTTACGAATGCCCTCTCGACTAAAGTGTTCGAGGGCCGCCTGGTTGGACTAGGACTACGGGCATCATAATCTAGGGCAAGTAGGAGAATGTCAAAGGGTATTTTAGATGCCCTAGTTTATTGTATTTTCTCTCTTTATTTCTCAGCATTGTAAACATTATATATTTATATGTTTTTCTCACTGGAGTGTTAGTCTAAATGGGAGATTGTTGAGAATGTCCTAAACTCGCAATTCGTAAATGTTGTTAACATATTCTATTTATCAATAAAAATATTGTTGAGTATTTTATTCAATAAATTATTATTGATATTGCATTCTTTTATGAAAATCCAATAAACAAATCCATGGCTATAACATGAATACTTTAACTTTATGTGGCGACATAAAAAAGGATCAAGCTTTAGTATGTAGCCAAAAAATGGTCTATAAGTATATGGGTGAGATTGGGTACCTCATCCTGGTGACACTATCGGATGTGACCCATTTTGTATACTGATACAAATGATGTGGTTAAAAAATCATTCATGTGGAGACATATGAGTGGAGACATCATATGCAATGAGTTTGCATAAGATCAGACCTCAAAATAGTCATTTTTCTTTATAACAACCGTTTACTATTAAAATTGACTATTTCAAACTCAATGACCTAGGGTAACTCAATCTTAATCCTGAGCTAATTATGAACTCCTATTTATTCAAGATTATCTTTTGATCTGCATAGGTGAAAGTAGTCCAACAGCACTGCTCAACAAGCCTCCCATTTTGGGATAAGATCAGATAGATAGTTGGGGACATAGCTTTGTAATATGGAAATTCACTCCTACTCGACTTAGGGTTAGCAGATAGGTTGTTCTCTTAAGTGCTGATGCCTAGTCTTGAACAACAGTGCCCCACCCTCTCTTTTAGTTTATAAGTTGGACTATAAATCAATTGTTCAATGGAGGATCAGTGAAAGCTTAAGGAGCAAGATGTATTTATAGGAGTAAAAAAGTAATCTTTGACCTAGCTGTAAATACAAATTATCTGTGAATGATTGACTTACTGATTATGGTTAAAATGGACAGAAATATATCTATAGTGAGAAGAATGAAACTATCGAGCTATAGTGGATGTCTTGGTAGTTAACGAATAGTGATTAATTTGTTTAAAAAGTTTAACCAATTAATTGCAAATCGTTGGATCTCATGATCTGTAGGTTCATAAGGTCCCTCTACTATCTCGTAATTTGGATTAGTAAATTGAGTAATCTTGATGAGATTTGAAATTAGGATTTAGAATTTGAAATGTTCAAATTCAATTGGGGTTTCTATTAATTGTATTCGATACAATGGAAATGTTTAATTTTATCAAAATTAAACAAAATTGGAGAATCGATTAATGTTTAAATTATGATTTAAATATTAATTATATGAAATTAAATTCATTATAGTGAAATTGGTGTTTTCTTAATTTAATATTAGGTATTATATTAACAAAATTAATTAAAAGGTTTAATTAATTAGTTTTATCTAAAATTAATTAATTAAATTAATTTTTATAAAACTAATAAACAAATAAATTAGTTTATTTATTAAATTGATCGATAGGATATACAAGCATGCAACGATAACAAAAAAAAAAATCAATAAGCACTCTAATTACATATTTGAGTTCTAAAAGCATGCTTTGACAGAAAATCAGAAAAGGGTTTCTTATGAACATACCTTTGATGAATTCTCCCAAACCCAAGCTGCTCTTCACGTGATTTCAAATCCAATTCTCCATTGAACCACCAAGAGATCTTCTCTACTATTCTCAGCCTTGAATTTGAGTGGTGGAACTCCAATTAGTGTGAATTTGTGAAGCGTGTATGTGTGGGTTTTTAGGTGAAGCTGAATTTCTGCAGTTGTCTTCTAAAGAACTTAGAAATTCTTCTTTCAATCTCCAATATTAGAGCTTTTATACACAAAGTACATGCAAGCATTCAAACTTAGCTTAATGCCAGGAGCAACTTCACGAAGAAGTGGGATTTGTGTATAAATTTGGGAGGAACGCCTCCTACTTGGTGTAAATGTGGGAAAAACCTACTCAAACCAAGATTTCATTTTTCAATTTCAAAATTAACTAAAATGTGATTTAATCAATTCACAATTAATTAAATCTAAAATACCAAAATTCAATTTCTTAAATTGAATTGAAATTGAAAATTAATTTTATTTTTAATTAATTAAACAATTTAATATCAAATATTAAATTAATCACACACCCAATTTAAAACACGAATCCTATTCATGTAAATAATATTTAAATCAATATTTAAATATTATAAACTCTCAAATTTCGTTTAATTTCAATAAATTAAACGTTAATTATATAAAATATAGTTATACAAACCCTAATTTGAATTTGAACTTATTCAAAACCAAACCCTAATTTCATTTTGAACATTTTGAAATTGAAATTCAATTTGAACAATTCAAATTGATATCGTTCCAAACCACTCAATTTATTAATTCAAGGTGTTCATGTTTTACGAGCTAGTAGAGGACCTTATGGACCTACAGATCATGAGCTCCAACGATTTAAGATTAATTAGCTAAAACCCTTTAAACCAAATTAATCACTATTCGTTAACTAACAAGTCACACCACTATGGATCGATAACTGTACTCTCCGCACTATAGATATATTTGTGTCCACTTGATTTAACCATAATTAGTAAGTCGACCCTTCACAAGTTGTTCGTAATAACAGCTGGGTTAATACACTGTTTTACCCTCGATATTACGTCTTGCTCTTTAAGTTCCACTGATCCTCTAATGAACAATTGGTTTGTGATCCAATCACTAAACCAAATCCCTCTCGGGCCAATGAGAGGGCGGGGCCCCTTATTCAAGACCTATATTCAGTACTTAAAAGAATAACCTTTCTTCGTTCCCTAAAACGAATAGACGTGAATTCCTTATTGCACCCTATGTCCCCAGCTATCTACCTGGTCTTACCCCTAAAATAGAGGTTTATTGAGCCGAAGCTGTTGAGCCAACCCTAACCTAGGTAAATCTAAGGATAATCCCGAATAAATAGGAGTTCATAGTTAGCTCAGGATTAAGGCCAAGTTATCTAGGTCATCGCTTTGAAATAGTTAGTCATAAAACAGTAAACAACGTTATAAAGTAAGAGTGACTTATTTCTTGGTCCGATCTTATGCAATCTCATTGCATAGGACACCCCCACTCCTCATGTCAATACATGAACGAATCAGGATTACTTCGTTTGTAGCATCTTTACAACAACTTGTAACAACTACAGAATGGGCCGTGTCCAATAGTACTACCAGAATAAGGTACCTAACCTTATTCTATACTATAGATTATTTTGACTATTTACTTGAACCTGACCCACTTTTATGTCTCCACATAAAGTTTAAGTATTCGTATAATAGCCATGGATCTTAGTTTATTGGATTAAGACTTTACAAGTGCAATTTATAGATTCAATAACAATTTTATTGAAGTAATCTCGAATAACATCTTTATTGATAATAGAATATGTTTAACTTTACAAACTGCAAGTTTTAGGACATATGATAACTTGTGGAAATACAAGTCATTTATGCCACCTTATCTAGATATTACGACCAAAAGTTAGTAATTATGCGCCAATTGTATGAAGATTAGCCTAGTATGGCAATAATTATAAATGTTTGCGCTTACACCCTCTAACGCCAAAAAGATGGCAGGCAAACCAAACTTTACTCTGTTTTGCAGGAGACCAAGTCACCGCTTGCGCTCAAGGCTCATGAGAAACTAATTAACGCATCTCTGCCACATTGTGCCCATCGATCAACCATGAAGAGACGATTACCGAAGTAACGGCGCAATGCGACAGTCAAGCCAGAGCTATGTTTCAACCGCATACAGTAATAAAAATAAACACCGCATGCGAACCTATGATCGAAAGATGAAATTGAGCAATGCGAGAGCGGGGGATTGAGACACGTGTACAACTAACGGTTGTGCAGAATTGATGGTCTGATTGCATAACAGAAGGAATAATATCCCTCCATCTGTGGATTTACCATAACCATCAAGTGAGGACTACAAGGCCGGAGTCAAAGATCTGCTCCTATAAATACCCCATTGATTTCAGAGAAGAGTATGCTATTTGATACGGGGCTAAGTGCTACAAGATTTTAGAGAGAAAAGGCTGAGCTGAGTGCTGAAGAGAACGAGATAAGGCCGAGAGGTGAATCTCAGATCTAACCTGCCATATACTCGATCGAAGCTCTGTACAGAGACCCCTACTACCGGTGGAGCAAGCTTGAGAGGGAAGCTCTTCCTACCATCGAAACCATCCTATCCGGCAAGCAGATCTCCATCGAATATGTGCCAAGACATCGACACTTGTTTGTATCTGTTCTATCTCTCTTTCATTGTATTCCATATTTTCTTTATCTCTTCATTCACACATCATGTATCAAACGCTTAGTAGAAATATTAAATGTTTCGATAGATTCCATTTACCATTTTCTGTCTATTTTCGTTCACCCATTAGTCACTTTCTTCATGATGTTTTCTTAATCTCCTGATGAGCAATATGAAGCACCAAGAACTTAATCTGTATTAAAGTTATAAAATATGTTTAGCTAAAGCATGCTAGACGGCATCTTCACCTGTGAGAGCAGAAGCGAAGATGTCATTCTGATCTGTCGAGAGAAGGTCAGAAGAGTGCGTTAACTAAAGCGAGTAGTACTTCCAGACATGAAAGCAACCTTGCGTTCATTACGTTAAAATCTATTTCACCGCAGACATGTGGGGAACACGGCTGAACACTGAGAGGTGTACGCCAAGAGAAGAGCATAACAATATTTGTACCTTCAAATCTAATTAAGGTCTTGCATTGTTTTTAAAACTGATCTTTCTCCTTCTATTCTGTTCATAAGACTTGTCGTCGCATCCCACGTCTTTGCATAACTTTCACAGCCAGCCTTAATCCTAGCATCTTGTACATGAAGTCTGTATCTTGTAACATCTAGCTGAGGTTTATTGTATTTTTATGTTTTATCGCATCTTTACTGCTTTCCTTTATTTTACTGCAATTTACATACCTGTATAAACTTCTTCATAAAGAATTAAAAACCTAATTGCATATACCATGAACATACCGCAATAAATGACACCAATTCCCCGTGTTCGACCTCAAATCACACCGAGAAACTTGCGGTGGAATTACACTTGGTTCCATTGTAAGGAAACTTGTGACAACACAAAGCATACTACATGAACATTCCAAATTAACGCATAACTATAAATAATATCGCCTCATTATGAGCACTTAATATCATACATCCCAAACCTGTTACATGTTTATGGGATCATAAACTTGTGTTATAATCATCCATGCGTCGTGTGACATAAGATACATTTTATGTTTACAAGTTTATGGCGCCGTTGTCGGGGAATCTGGTTAATGGTTTATTGTTTGAGTGGTTTTTGGTATTTTGCAGGATAGATCTCATTGTACTGGTTGTTTAATGTGGAGAGCAGCCTGATGGTTTATGAATCCTGGTGCTGAACCGGAATTCGTAGCTGACCCTAATATCGAGCGAACCTTCCGTGCGAGGATATGCCAGAATAGAAATCGGCGAAAAAAAGAAGCCAGCATGGAAGATAATCATGACGATGCGGTGTCAATAGTAAACCCAGGGGCTGTTCGACCGACCCCCAATGCAAAATTATGCGGCACCCAACCTGTACGATTTTTCGCCTGGAATCTCAAGGCCAACTTTCGAGAAGAATGCACGCTTTGAGATCAAGCCGGTCATGTTACAAATGATTCAGAATGCAAGGTAGTTTGGGGGTCTGCAAGGTGAAGACCCGCATGCTCACCTGACCAGCTTCGTCGAGATGTGCGGAAATTTCTCCCTACCTTGCGTGACCCTGGAGAATATTAGGTTATATCTGTTCCCTTATAGTTTGAGGGATGGGGCTAAGAAGTGGGCTTATTCACTAGAGCCCAATGAAATCACTTCTTGGGAGTAATTGGTTGAGCGGTTTATGAAGAAGTTCTTCCCACCGTCTGTCAACGCAAAGAGGCGAAGAGAGGTGTTGAATTTCGAGCAAAAGAGTTATGAAACCTTGAGCACCGCTTAGGTGCGATTCCGACAGTTAGTAAAGAACTATCTGCATATTAGGATTCCTGATAGTGTCTTGATGGAAACCTTTTACAATAGCCTAGATCCATCAACGTAAGTAGTTGCCGACTCCTCTGCAGAGAGAGGATTAATGAATTAGTCATATACGGAAGCAAATGACATATTGGATTGCATATCGCGACATTTTAACGAATGGATTGATAATGGGCTTGAGGTAAGATGTCTGGAACCAGAAAGAGTAAAAAGGGCTGATGTGCCGACAGACACAATGAGCGCATTGGTCGAACAAATGACCATGATGACATCACTCGTCCAGGTGGTGGCTGATCAGCAGAAAACTATTTCCCAACGAACAACGCAAGTTAATGTGGTGACTCATATGACCGCTATGGATTACAATCAATGGGGAGAGGTACATCCAGCAGACGTCTGCCCATGGGATCAACAACCCATATATGTTATTTTTGATGAATCATGGGGCAACGACCACAACCGTGGTTGGGAGAATCACCCAATTGTCGGTATGGATGAGAATCTCATTCATGAAGGCCATAGTTTCTATCAATTTAGTTATCAAGAGGATCGAGGCAACCCTCCGGTCTTCACTACCCCGAACTGTAGTCCAAGTGATTCTCAAGGTACACAGCCATGCGACCAATTGTTTGCATATGACACCTCTTGCAGTACCTCGTCTCTGGAGACGTCACTGAAGCATTACATTGAAAAGAGTGAGGCGATGAGACAGTCGCAAGCTGACTCTCTCAAAGAATTAGAAGACCAAATAGATCAGCTTGTGAGAGAATTAAAGAAGAAAATGCCTGGTACACCACAGGGAAGTTCAGGAGTATTGGGGCCAAAAGGTAAAGAACAATGTCATGCCGTGACGTTGCGGAGTGGCAGAACAACAGCCCCCATTGCACCGAAGGTACTAGATGCTGTAACAATACCGGATGATTTAACTGTTAATGATGACCAAGTACAAAATAATGAAAGCAACCCTAATTTAGAAGCAAGATTATTTACAAAAGATGAAGCTTCTCAAGATTTGAATTCTGAATCAACGCAACCTCCAACCAACAACACACAGCAAGCACAGGACCTCACTAAGCAGGAAAGTGAGCAGGAAACACGACGGGATCCTCCACCTTTCCCGTGTAGGCTGAAAAAGAAAGACGATAGTAAGCAATTTCAGAGGTTCCTGGACGTTCTTCGACAACTACATATTAATATTCCCTTAATAGAAGCGTTAGAGCAGATGCCGAGCTATGTGAAATTCCTCAAGGATATTCTCGCCAACAAGAGAAAGATCGGAGAAAATGAAACAGTTGTACTATCATATGAGTTCAGCGTTTTGTTTCAAAATAATCTCCCTGCTAAAATGAAGGATCAGGGGACTTTTACATTACCCTGCACCATAGGAGGGAAGATGGTTGAAAACGCATTGTGTGATGCCCTTGTCAATCTTTAAGAAGCTAGACATCGGTGAAGCCAGGCTAACCATGATTACATTACAGTTAGCCGATAGATCAATAAAGCTTCCAGAGGGCAAGCTAGAAGATGTTCTCATGCAGGTAGACAAGTTTATCTTCCCCGCTGATTTCGTTATATTGGATTATGAGGCAGATAGAGAAATCCCTATCATCCTGGGACGCCCATTTCTCACCACAGGGCGAGCATTGATTGATGTGCAGAAAGGAGAGTTGACCATCCGGGTCGATGATCAAGAGGTAAAGTTCAATGTACTCAATGCGTTGAAGTATCCAAGAGATATAGAAAACTGCCAATATATCAAAGAACTGCAGGGAGAACAGTTACACGAACCCTTGAAGAAAATGGAGCAAGATTTTGAAGACGGCGCAATATTGGAGGAAGATTGCGCCGTAATTCATGCTGAATCTAATTTCAAACCGCTCAAGTTATCTGAACGGACTTCGCAGCGCATTAAGCCATCTTTAGAAGAGCCACCTGTGTTAGAGTTAAAGCCGTTGCCGGTGCACTTAAACTATGCTTACTTGGGAAGTAATGACACGTTACCAGTTATCATCTCTGAATCACTAAGTAAGGAGAAGGAAGATGCTTTCATACGGATCCTAAGAAATAATGCAAAAGCCTTAGGATGGACCTTGGCAGATATTCGAGGAATCAGTCCCTCGTATTGTATGCACAAGATTCGTCTGGAGGAAGGAAAGAATGGATCAGTGGAAAGGTAGCGTCGCTTAAACCCTGCCATGAAGGAGGTTGTAAAGAAGGAAATAGTGAAGTGGCTAGATGCCGGTGTCATCTACCCGATATCTGATAGCAGCTGGGTGAGCCTAGTGCAATGTGTTCTAAAGAAAGGGAGAATGTCAGTCATCACTAATGACAATAATGAATTGGTTCCCACAAGGACAACTACGGGGTGGAAAATCTGCATGGACTATCGCAAGCTAAATTTGGCCAGTAAAAAGGACCACTTTCCACTCCCGTTCATTGACCAGATGCTATACAAGTCATTTATGCCACCTTATCTAGATATTGCGACCAAAAGTTAGTAATTATGCGCAAATTGTATGAAGATTAGCTTAGTATGACAATAATTATAAATGTTTGCGCTTACACTCACTAACGCCAAAAAGATGGAAGACAAGCCAAACTTTACTCTATTTTGTAGGAGGCCAAGTCACCGCTTGTGCTCAAGGCTCATGAGAAACTAATTAACGCATCTCTACCACATTGCGCCCGTCGATCAACCATGAAGAGATGATTACCGAAATAACGGCGCAATGTGACAATCGAGCCAGAGCTATATTTCAACCACATACGGTAATAAAAACAAACACCGCATGCGAACCTATGATCGAAAGATGCAACTGAGCAACGCGAGAGCGGGGGATTGAGACACGTGTACAACTAACGGTTGTGCAAAATTGATGGTCTGATTGCATAATAGAAGGAATAATATCCCTCCATCTGCGGATTTACCATAACCATCAAGTGGGGACCACAAGGTCAGAGTCAAAGATCTGCTCCTATAAATACCCCATTGATTTCAGAGAAGAGTATGCTATTTGATACGGGGCTAAGTGCTGCAAGATTTTAGA
Source organism: Benincasa hispida (assembly GCF_027475165.1). Taxonomy (NCBI): domain Eukaryota; kingdom Viridiplantae; phylum Streptophyta; class Magnoliopsida; order Cucurbitales; family Cucurbitaceae; genus Benincasa; species Benincasa hispida. Next base: position 58,587,759 of record NC_143482.1, read on the forward strand.
CAGAAAAGGCTAAGCTGAGTGCTGAAGAGAAGAAATCCGGGAAGAGAACGAGATAAGGCCGAAAGGTGAATCTCAGATCCTACCTACCATATACTAGATCGAAGCTCTGTGCAGAGACCCCTGCTACCGGTGGAGCAAGCTTGAGAGGGAAGCTCTTCTTGCCATCAAAACCATCCTATCCGGCAAGCACAAGGCCGAAAGGTGAATCTCAGATCCTACCTACCATATACTAGATCGAAGCTCTGTGCAGAGACCCCTGCTACCGGTGGAGCAAGCTTGAGAGGGAAGCTCTTCTTGCCATCAAAACCATCCTATCCGGCAAGCACATCTCCATCGAATATATGCCAAGACATCGACACTTGTTTGTATCTGTTCTATCTATCTTTCATTGTATTCCATCTCTCTTTCATTGTATTCCATATTTTCTTTATCTCTTCATTCACACATCATATATCAAATGCTTAGTAGAAATATTAAATGTTTCGATAGATTCTATTTACCATTTTCTGTCTATTTCCGTTCACCCATTAGTCACTTTCTTCATGATGTTTTTTTAATCTCCTGATGAGCAATACAAAACACCAAGAACTTAATCTGTATTAAAGTTATAAAATATGTTTAGCTAAAGCATACTAGACGGCATCTTCACCTGTGAGAGCAGAAGCGAAGATGTCATTCTGATCTGTCGAGAGAAGGTCAGAAGAGTGCGTTAACTAAAGCGAGTAGTACTTCCAGACATGGAAGCAACCTTGCATTCATTACGTTAAACTCTGTTTCACCACAAACATGTGGGGAACACGGTCGATCACTGAGAGGTGTACGCCAAGAGAAGAGCAGAACAATATTTGTACCTTCAAATCCAATTAAGGTCTTGCGTTGTTTGTAATACTGATCTTTCTTCTTCTATTCTGTTCATAATACTTGTCGCCGCATCCCACGTCTTTGCGCAACTTTCACAGCCAGCCTTAATCCTAGCATTTTGTACATGAAGTCTGTATCTTGTAACATCTAGCTTAGGTTTATTGTATTTTTATGTTTTATCGCATCTTTACTGCTTTCCTTTATTTTCTGCAATTTACATACCTGTACAAACTCCTTTATAAAGAATTGAAAACCTGGTCGCATATACCATGAACATACCGCAATAATCGACACCAATTCCCCGTGTTCGACCTCGAATCACACCGAGAAAATTGCGGTGGAATTACACTTGCTTCCATCATAATGAAACTTATGACAACGCAGAGCATACTACATGAACATTCCAAATTAACGCATAACTATAAGTAACAGCGCCTCATTATGAGCACTTAATATCATACATCCCAAACCCGTTACAAGTTTATGGGATCATAAACTTGTGTTATAATCATCCATGCGTTGTGTGACATAAGATACATTTTATGATTACAATATACAATCCAATATTGATTTTAGAAATCAATTTCTAAAATATAATTTGAAAAAACAAAAGGGAAATTTCAAAAAGTTGGAAATCTCCACTAAAGATGCAACCACCTTATTCATCCAACTCCACTTAATTCATGAAGAAGGAGTTGAACTTCATGCAAGCTTTGAGATTGCATGTTGAAAGCTTTATAAATTAGAGTGTTAGGTTGAATGATAGGCTATGCATTCAAAATTTCTAAAAAGAAAAAATTCTACTGAATTTGAAATCCTCAAGTAACCCTCTTTTAGTCTTATCAAAACCAGCTCAATTTAGTGTTTCCACCACATAATCCTTGCAAAAGAATAGTTGAGAAGATCTTTGTGATGGTCTATTTGAAGCTTGAAGCATATTTTCGTGGAGCTCAGCTAGTTTTAAAGAATATTCTGATGGAACACGAGACAGACGCAGCGGAAAAAGAATCTAATTATACTCTAATTGCTTTTAATTTAAAGGAAAAAAATATTCAATTGAAGGAAAAAACAGTAAATAAGAGGGATGGAATACAACCTATATAGCTCCCGAAAAACGTTTTTCCTCGCTAAATCTCAACCCGAACTCTTCTGGACCACCACTAGAGTTGATCTACTATCTTCTGGACTCAGAACCAGATTGTGGGACACGATGGATGAAGAAAACCGAGATAGAGAAAGAGATGAAAAATAAGAAATGGAATTTCTTTTGGTTTGGGTTTTTCTTTTTTTTTTTTCACAACCCAATTTAGGAAAAATTGCCAAAAGTTTTTCATCCATAATTGAAAGCCCAATTTAGAGAAAAAAGCAATGCAAAATTACATGAAATCAATTCATAAAAACCCAACATCTAGAATCCACTATCTAAGTGGGCTTAATGTCTCCACTATAAGCCAACACCTAGCCCACTATTTTATTAGTGAAATTATCCAACAAAAATTTGGATTTTCCCACTAACTTTAGTCAAAGGACAAAATAGTCATTTGGTCAAAGTCAAACTTTGACCAAAAAGTCAACATTTTGACTTTTTATGATTTTTTCCGTGTTGACTAATTTTGACCTCCCGAGCATGAATCTACATTCATTTTCTCAAAATTCAAATCACATTTCAATATAAGATCGGTCAAAGTTTGAATTTTCAAAGTCAAAAGTCAACTCTTTGACTTTTTACATCTTTGACGATTTCCATTATTTCCGAACTTTCGAATATGAACGTAGTCATATTCTTGATATTGAAATCACATTTAAATATTAAAGTTGTATCTCTAAACTGAAAAACCCGACCACTATATCACATATACTTGTCGGTTTCTCTCTCTTCACCTATTTCGAACAATTCGAATTATTCTATCATACTGTTCTGAGTTTATTCAATATGAGTTAGTAGGGGAACCTAATGAACCTATTGATCATGAGCTCCAACGATCCGAGATTAGCTTGCTAAACTCTTTAGATGGAGCTAATCAACATTCGTTAACTAGTGGGCCATTCCATTATAGTCCCATAGTTGCACTCCCCTCACTATAGATATATTTGTGTCCATTTGATATAGCCATGATTAGTAAGCTAATCCTTCACAGGTTGTTCGTAATCTCAGCTGGATCATAAAAACCGTTTTACCCTCAAGACTACATCTTGTTTCTTAAGTTCCACTAATCCTCTAATGAACAATTGGTTTAAGGTCCAACCTATAAACCGAACCCTCTCAGGCCAAGGAGAGGGTGGGGCCCCTTGTTCAAGACCTGGATTCAGTACTAAAGAGAACAACCTATCTACTATTCCCATAACGGGTAGGAGTGAATTCTGTCTTGCACCCTATGTTCCCAGCTATCCACCTGATCTTACCCCTGAAATGGGAGGCTTATTGGGCCAACGATAATGAGCTGCCCTCACCTATGCAGATCTAAGGATAATTCCAAATGAACAGGAGTTTATAGTTAGCTCAGGATTAAGATCAAGTTACCTAGGTTATCAATTAACGAAATAGTTAGTTTTATACATAAAATGGTATTTAGAACGTAAAAAGTGACATTTCATGGTTCAGTCTTATATAAACTCTTTACATAGGATGCCCCCACTTTCATGTCTCCATATGAACGATTTAGGATTACATCATTTGTATTAACTACAAAATGGGCCGCATCCATAGTGTCCTTAGAATAAGGCGCCCAACCTCATTCATATACTATAGACCATTTTGGCTATATATTTGAACTTGATCCACATTTATGTCACTATATAAAGTTCAAACTACATTAAATAGCCTCAGGACCTTAGTTTATTGGATTCAAGATTACAATTTCAATAACAATTTTATCGAAAACCAAAACAGAATATGTATATTAATTTACAAACTACAAGTTTTAGGACATAAAATCCAACAAACTCCCACTTGGACTAAAACTCCTAGTGGAGTATCATAACGTTGAATTTAAGTGAGAAACATATGAGTACAATAAACATATGAATACAATAAACTAGGGCATATACCCAAAAGTTCTCTCACTTGTCCTAGTTTACAAACTTCATAGACCTAGACTCTGTAGGTGACCTTCAAACACTTTAGCCGTGAGGGCCTTTGTAAAAGGATCAATAATGTTTTGCTCAGAAGATATCTGGGTTACTACAACGTCTCCACGATGTACAATCTCCCGGAGCAGATGGTATTTGCGCTTAATATGCTTGCCACGCTTGTGGCTTCTTGGTTCTCTTGAATTTGCAATTGCACCACTATTATCACAATATAGGGTGATAGGCAGATGCATATTTGGAACGACTTCCAAATCTATCAAGAATTTCCTCAACCATACTGATTCCTTTGCTGCTTCACATGCAACTACATATTCAGCTTCCATTGTGGAGTCCGCAATAGAATTTTGCTTCACACTTCTCTATACTACTGCTCCTCCATTCAGAATGAACACTGATCCCGATGTAGATTTTCTTGCATCTTTATCGGTTTGAAAATTAGAGTCAGTGTATCCAGTAAGGATCAAATCCTTAGTACCATACACGAGGATGTAATTCCTCGTTCTCCTAAGATACTTGAGGATATTCTTAACGGAAGTCCAATGATCATATCCAGGATTGGACTGATATCTACTGACTATCCTTACTGCGTAGCATATGTCAGGTCTAGTACATAACATTGTATACATTAGGCTCCCTATTGCGGAAGCATAGGGAATGAATCTCATATCCTCAACCTCTTGAGGTTTCTTAGGACATTGATCCTTTGACAAATGAATTCCATATCTGTAAGGTAACAGACCTCTTTTGGAATTCTGCATCCTATACCTAGACAACATTTTTCTATATAAGGTTCTTGAGACATGGCTCGTGTTCTGTTCTTGCAGTTTCAAATAATCTGAATCCCGAGAACATACTGTGCATTTCCTAAATCTTTCATTTGGAACTGCGTTGCTAGCCATTTCTTAATGTCAATTAGGTAACCTACTTCATTCCTAATGAGTAGAATATCGTCAACATATAAAACTAAGAACGCTATAGTAGAATTGACGATCTTCTTGTAAATACAAGGCTCGTCAACATTCTGTACAAAGCCATAAGATTTGATCGTAGTATCAAATCTTATATTCCAAGATCTAGAAACTTGTTTCAACCCATAAATGGATTTTTGAAGCTTACAAACCTTTTGTTCTTGACCCTGTGCAATAAACCCCTCTGGTTGAGCCATATAGATACTCTCTTCAAGATCGCCGTTTAGAAAGGTTGTCTTAACATCCATCTGCCAAATTTCATAGTCATAAAAGGTAGCAATGGATAAGAGTATTCTAATCAACTTAAGCATGGCAACGGAAGAGAAAGTTTCTTCATAGTCCACTCCTTCTCTTTGGGTATAACCCTTTGCCATAAGTTGAGCCTTAAAAGTCTGTACTTTACCGGCTTGGTCTTGGTTTCTCTTGTAGATCCACTTAAAACCAATTGGTTTTACATCATTTGGTTGATCTACAAGTTCCCAAATAGAATTGAAGTACATAGACTCCATTTCGAGGTCCATGGCTTTGACCCACTGATCACAGTTCACATCTTTCATCGCCTGTTTATAGGTCGATGGATCCTCTACGCCATCATCAGGTATGACGACTTGTGTTTCTGTTAAACCAAAGTAACGGTCAGGATGATAAACAACCCTCCCACTACGTCGAGGCATTCTAAACTCTTGAGAAGGATGTGACCGACCAGATGTACTAGTTTTATCTACTACTTTAGTAGATGAACTAGCTCTATCTATAGCGTCTTTGGAAATTTCATTCAATACTAGTCTACTGCGAGGTTGATGACTTCTTATGTGGTCTTCCTCTAAGAATGTGGCATTTTTCGATACAAATACCTTATTCTCTTGAGGATCGTAAAATAGACCACCTTTTGTTTCTTTTGGATAACCTACAAATAGGCATAGTTTTGAATGACGTTCCATTTTTTTAGGATTTTGCACCAACACGTGTGCTGGGCATCCCCAAATTCTAAAGTGACGTAAACTGCCTTTACGCCCTTTCCATAGCTCATAAGGTGTTTCTGAAACACTTTTAGAGGGAACATTATTCAAAATATAGACAACAGTCTCTAATGCATGTCCCCAAAAGGAATCAAGTAACTTAGCAAAGCTCAACATTGAGCGAACCATGTCCAACAAGGTTCTGTTTCTTCTTTCAGATACACCATTCTGCTGTGGCATATTAAGTGCAGAGAGTTGTGACTTGATTCCATGTTCTATCATATAGTCCTAGAATCTTAAGTCCATGTACTCCCCACCTCGATCTGATCGTAGTGTCTTAATTGTTTTACCTAACTGGTTCTCAACCTCAACCTTATATTCTTTGAACGTTTCAAAAGAATCAGACTTGTGATGCATTAGGTAAATATGACCATACCTTGAATAATCATCAATAAAACTGATGAAATATTCATACCTACCTCAATCTTTGACATTCATCGGCCCATAGAGGTCCGAATGTACGAACTCTAAGGGTATCGTGTAGAAGAATGTAATCTATCGCATAGAAAAAGTCCTGCGATCGTTTAGCTACGACCAACTAAGTGAACTATTGTATAGTAACACTCCACGATCATTTAGTCTCTCTTTCAGCTATCATTTAATGAAACCAATTCACTTGATAGCAATCCATGAGTTCTTTTTCGAGAATAACAACTCTTCTAATTATAGGAAAACATTTTTTCTTTTATCTCACGGTTACCATAAAACCAACAATAACCTCCCACTCAATTGGTTATTAGAGAAAAAGATGTAATTATCCAATAATTAATATTATTATAAATATATATGATAACCAACCTACCACATTATATTTATAACCTATAGTTTTAATATTTCATCTCATGAAACATATAAACCGTAGTTAATTTTTCTATTTTATGGTACTTAATGTAAATCATATTTACATTAATCCTCCACTTGATGTATCTCATACATCACACCGATCATATCATATATAATCGAACTTCCTCTTGTCAATTTGAACATTTCAAATCAACCCCAAGAATTGATTCTCAACTTGAATCCATTGAGCTACCAAGGGGACCTTATGGACCTGTAGCTTGAAGCTCCAACGGTACGTGAATAACTGACTAAACTCTTTAGTCACGGGATCCACCATCCATTAACTGCTAGGCACTCTACTAAAGATCGAAAACTACACTCTTTTTACTATAGATATATTTTGTGTCCATATCAACCAATCAACAGTGCGATAACTCTTCACAGATCGCTCGTAAGTACAACTAGGCCAATTAACCGTTATGCCTTTATAGTTACATCTAATTCCTTACGTACCATTGATCACTCTAATGAACATAAGTCATAGTTCTACTATGACTGAGTCCTCTCTTCCAAAGAGAAGTTGTGGCCACAATGTAGAGACTTGAAATCAGCCCTTAAGGGAGCAATCTATCTACTTACCTCTGCTTCGGAGAAGAAGTGAATTCCATCTTGTGTAACTGAGTTCTCAGCTCCCAAATCAGATAAATCCCTAAAAAAATAGGCATGTTGAGTTGGCAATCTGACCACTCTCACCCATAATAATCAAAGTATCGCCCTTAAAGGCAGGCATTCCCAAAACACTCAGGATTAAAGTCATGTCACCTATGGTCGTTTAGGTGAGATGTAAGTCTCAAGTATCAACGACGTTATATAAAGAGACTATTCATCTCGTGGTCCGGTCTTATACTAACTCTTTGTATAGGACATCCCTGCTCGCATGTCTCCACATGAATGGTTAGAATCAACCATCTGTAGTAGTTCACAACGATTGTAAACCTCCACAAAGCAGGTCGTATCTGCAGTGTCACCAGGTTCAGGTATCCCTCCTTAATCCTTATACGACAGACCTTTTTAGGTTATCACTTAAGGCATGATCCACTTGTATATCTCATATACATGCTTAAGTTTACATACAATAACCATGGAGCTTTGCTTCTTGGATGTGAGTAAATGCTAAATAAAATAACTCTTATTTTATTCATAACAATGTGTACAGTTTACAAACTACTAGACTCCGGGAGAATTAGGACACCAATCCCAACAATCTCCCACTTGTTCTAATGCCTTGGGAGACTAATGTGCAATACATGATAAATACAAGTACAATATACAATAAACTAGGGCATACCTCAGTATCGTCTCCCATTTTCCTTAGACAAGATGCCGCATGTCCCATAGACCCAGACTCTCCAGATTACCTTCGAACACTTTAGCCGTGAGAGTCTTTGTAAACGGATAAGCAACGTTGTGCTCCGACGCGATCTTCGTGACTATCATATCACCGCGATGCACAATCTCCTTGATCAAGTGGTATTTTTGTTCGATATGCTTGCCTCTATGATGACTCTGAGGTTACTTCAAATTTGCCATAGCCCCGCTGTTATCACAATAAAGAGTGACCGGTAAATCCATATATGGAACAACTTACAAATCTGTAAGCAATTTCCTCAGCCAAATAGCCTTCGTAGCTGCTTCATAAGCAGCTACGTATTCGACTTCCATAATGGAGTCCGCAATGCATCCTTGCTTGATGCTTCGTCACATTACAACCCCTCCATTCAAAGTGAACACTGACCCTGATGTCGATTTACGAGAATCTTTATCAGTCTAAAAGTCTGAATCTGTGTATCCTATAAGGATCAAATCCTTATCTCCATACACGAGCATGTAGTCTCTCATTCTCCGAAGATACTTGAGGATTGTCATAACCGTCGTCCAATGATCTAATCCTGGATTGGATTGATAACGACTGACAATCCCTACTGCATAGCAAATGTCGGGTTTGGTACACAACATTGCATACAATAAGCTTCCAATATTTAAAGCATAGGGAATCCATCTCATCTCCTCAACCTCTTAAGGTGTCTTAGGACATTGATCCTTAGACAAAATGATTCCATGCCTGAAGGGTAACAAACCCCTCTTGGAATCCTGCATTCTATACCTAATCATCATTTGATCGATGTACGATGCCTAAGACAGGACTAACCTCTTGTTCTTACGATCCCTAATGATCTGAATCCCTAGAACAATTCTTAATGATCTGAATCCCTAGAACATACTGCGCTTCACCTAAATCTTAGGTTTGGAACTGGGCAGTTAGTGATAACTTGTAGAAATACATGTTATTTATGCTATCTTATTCAGATATTGCGGCCAAAAGAGAGAAAATATGCGTCGATTGTATGAAAATTAGCTAAAGAATACAATAATTATAAATTATTGAAATTACACCCACTAAGATCATTAAGATAGTAGAAAAGGATATTTCAAGTCTGTTTTGCAGGAAACCAAGTCACCACTTGCGATCAAGGCTCAGAGAGAAACTGAACAACGCATCTCTGTCGCATTGCGTTCGTCAAATCAATATTGAAGAGATGATCAACGCAATGACGGTGCAATGCGACAATTGATCCAGAGCTGAACTCCAACCGCATGCGGTAATAAAAACAACACCGCATGCGAAAACACGATCGGAAGATGCAAATGAGCAACGCAAATGTGGAGGATTGTGACACGTGTACAACTAACCATTGTCCATATTCGACGGACTGATTGCATAACAGAAGGAATATTTATTCCACCATTTTTGGACTTTCCATAACAATAAAGTGGAGACCACAATTTAGAGAGTCAAAGCCTTCAGCCTATAAATACCCTTAAAGAATTCACTGAAAGATATACTTAATACGGGGATAATTGATACAAGACTATTGAGAGAGAGCTGATCTGAGTGCCAATCGGAGGAAATCCGGGAAGAGAGGAGACAAGTTCGAGAGGTGAGTCTCAGTGCAATTCTGCCAAATCACTGCCAAGAAGCTCGGTACTCATATCCCTTCTACCGGTTGAGCAAGCATGAGAGGGAAGCTCATATTTAGATAAGCATGCTTTAGTTTCAGCCAAAATTAGTGAATTTAAATGCTTATTGATCCTTGTTACTTCTACTGCTTGTTAATACACTCTTACACCAGGTACCTTCCATGATGCACAAATCGAGACAGACAAGGGGTGTTTGCTGAACTCCATGCATGGTGCCTTGCTTGATGCATGGGTTTCGAGTACCGCATGCGTTGGACAATGAAGTTCAACGCATGGGCATCGTCTCTTTGCACACGACTATGAGCATTGAATCCATCACGTTTAAGTCCCTTCACCATATTGGCATCGACTCGCCGCATGGGTATGCTACCTGTCGCATGGGTTTGCGTTCACACTTTTATCCTCAAGCTTCTCTGCTTTGCAAGGCTATCACCCCCATCACATGGAATGTGTCCCACCGTAAGCCATCATCGCATGCCATCTCGCTAGAAGTCATCATCGCATGCCAAGATACCAGGCGCCACAAGACAGAAGCAGGTCCTCTGTTTTTCTGAGCTCTAGAGTACATTGTTTCTGACTCTAGACAACATTGTTTCTAACTCCGAATGACCCAAAAAAAATACTTATTCGATTGAAAAAATAAAATGCCCAAACAATAGGCCCTTGTATTGATCAAATCAAAATAAAATTTTATAATCTATGATGCCAATAAATGAAATTATCTATCAAGCAAACCTCGCACATTTTCAAGCAACATGTAGAAAAATAACCCAGCTTACAAACTGATTTTTGTTAAGAAAAAACATAAAATCAAAATGGAAGAAAACATGGGCTTTGATACCAATTAAAGAATCGAATTTCCACAAAAGCATGTGAACGTCTTGCATTTAGACATTCGTTTTTTATGGAAACAAAAATAGCAAAATAAAACATGCATTTGTAGGATAAACATTCAAACAAAACTATAAGCATGCTATAAAAGAGGAAGAAGAGAAGAAATCAAAACTCACCTTTGTTGATTCTTCTAGCTTTCCTCTTCCACCATTACCAACAATATCGAACTTCTTCAATGAAGAAGGACACAACCAACAAAGTTACCTTGCTATTCTCTAGGATTCCAAAGAACTTGGAAAAGTGGTCTCCAAGAACTTTTGAGGAGAAAAAGGGTAGAGAATTTTTAGACAAAAGATAGAGAGAAGGTGGAGCCTTATGTAAAAAAATTCCTTACCCTAAATGGGCTATAAGGATATATTTATATGGAGAAGGGTTATCCCCTTCTCCAAGAATTTCTCTTTATACTCTTAGTGCTAATTAATTAATAACCTTTATTTAATTAATTGATACATTAATTAAATAACCATATATGAAATCCTATTTAATATAAATTTATTTAATTATCATAAATATCATATATTTATACTAACCTTCAATCTCCATTTTTCTTAATCAATTAGTTAACCATTAATTAATCAATTAAATAACTATAATAAATCATTGTTAGCTCTCAAAAAGAGCTAAGTTTATGGTCGTAACTTTCCTATATTTGGGTAATTCTTGTGTTATTTTTGTCTTATTTTGTAGGAGAATTGATCACATGGAGCAAGCACGTTGCAAGGATGAAGAATCGAGGAAAAGGGAAGGAAAAACTGGGAGTCAAACACACCTAATCGAGCTGAGATGAAATAGGATGATTATGCCCTGTTCCAGCGTTGCAACGCTCTTCAAAAGCCTAAGTCTAATGCTTGTTCGACGCGTGAAGGCATTAGCATCGAGTACAGGCCAACATTGCAATGCTGCCCCGAACGTCACAATGCTCCGGAGTTAGAACATCGCCATCGTTGCAACGCAAGCTTATGCTTGACTCCAACGCTGAGGGATAGAATGCTCAGCGTTACAACGCTCTTCTAGGGTATTGCGACACTACGAAGATTGACAGAAATTCAACATCGCACGCGCAACCAAGCGTCAAGAGGGAGCGTTGTGACGCTTCCTTGATGCTTACCAATTTGCGACGCTGCGACAAGCCTACAAATATGACGTTTGGGTTAAGTATTTGTGAGACCTCAGAAAAACGAAGAATAGAGAAAAATTAAAGAGTTAGTCTAATTTTGGGAGCCCTTGAAGTCAAATTGCTAAGCAATTGCCGCCATAGTCAGCTCGATTCTCTCCCGAGTAATTCTGATATGCCTCTTAGAGGCTAGGTAATTTTCTTAGGATAGTTTGTATGTCTTAATTCTTGAAGGATTGCTAGTTAAGTTTACTCAACTATTGTCAACCCTTTGGATGGATTTGTTTTAATTTTAATAGAGTTTCTTTGAATTTAACCCTTTGAATTTATCCCTTAAGCATGATCTAGCCATATGTCTCTACATACATATTTAAGCTATAAATGACAACCTTGGATGTTAGTTTATTGGTTTGTGAGTTTAATTGTGATGCCCCCTCCCAGACTACTCTATTAGCCTAGGCAAGGACATGACTATAGCAGTTATCAACCCTTTTGTGACATTTACTGCCTACTAAACCTACTTAAGTAATTTGATAACAACACACAATCTCAAACACAGCTGTCTGCCACTATGGCCAAACAAACATCAAACATTAAACATAAAACATTTATGGAATTTACAACATAAGTCTCATGAGTCCCAACTTCCAAACTTAGTCCCTATATGCAACGACAACATGTGTACAAATATTTACAATAACCACCTAGCTGATAGGTTACTGGAATCCCTGACTTTATGTGGCAGAGAAGATGCAGAGTTATCTTTGAGGGATTTGACCGTTACCTGGGGAAAGAAAAAATTTAAAAATAAGGTGAGCTACTAGCCCAGTGAGTGACTTAATAAAGAAAACAGGTTCTTATGCTTAAGTCTTAATAAAGAAATCATACTGAAACATAAGTCTTTACAGTAACCTTGTACTGAAATGTAAACTTTCCAAGCACTAAACATGTAAAGTTGTTATCATCATGTCACTAAGTTGAACCTTAGTTGAAAGTAACCAGATATGGTTAAATCCCAACGTCAAACCTTAGTCAAGAGAGAACCCTTTTGCTCGATCTCTCGACGTCAAATTACCTACGTGTACGTGGTTATAACTAAGTACCGTCATACCTTAGGTACTATAGCTTGGATACCTTCTCCAAGTCTTCAGTATCGAGCTTGAAGTAACCTTAGTCATACTAAGACTTATTCTTTAAAGCATGTATACTTGAACGCATAGTAACATGTCTTTAAAGACCCTAACGCATGTTTTGTGCATATGAACACACATAAATAGTTTTAAAAGTTTTACAATATTCTTTCATACATGGCATACGTTTGGAAAACATGAACTCATAGTTTGCTTGGAAATTTTTTTGTAAAATAGCTAGCATGAGAATAATCTTTCTTAAAATCATTACAAATACTTAGTCACTCACAACTTTAGAGCTACTCCTTAAAGGTTGATATGCCTCTAGCAATGGTGTCAATCCTGTGGACACAACAACATACATTTAGCTACTAGCAATGGTCTCCCTTTTGAGACTAACTCTTAATTAAGCTTATGTTTAGCCTTCCCTAGAAGACTTTCAATCAAATACATACCTGCTATAGGTTGAGCATAGAAATTTCCTTGAGGTTTAGGTTCTTGCTATGCGGACAACATACCTCACCAACACATTCCCATAATGCAACCAACACTTGCTCTAAGTGTTCTTTCAGCCGCACATGGTCATTCACATAAGCATCTATGCGTCTTAGTCTTCAAAGCATGCCTTCTTAGCCCAAACATAAGGTTAAACTCATAGGAATGCTCAGCCTTTCGTCTACCTGTGCGCTTATTTTGAGTTTCCTACTTAATCAACCCAAGCAGCTGCCTGCGTATTCACATAATTCTATATTCGACTTACTTCATCGGTAACTCAAATTATAAAGCTTATCTCAAGAAACTTCCTTCTACAAACCTGTTTAGAATTGTCTTAGAAAGTTTACCTTAAAATTTAAGCTTAAATTTTCTTGTGATTCGTCCTAGAGCATCAATTATTCATCGATAGCCCAAATTCACCCAGGAACTAAACCTCTTGTCACTTTCTTCCTTCTCAGCCTTATTTCGGTGATATTTTCTTCCAATAGCTCGGCCTCTGAAACTAGACTCATAGATCTTTCCAACAACACCAAGAATTCTCAATTTTCACAGAGGAATTGTTCAAACTGACCTTTTGAAATTCATCATTCTTTTTATACTACCACCCACCGTCTTTCATGAATTCTTATCATGACATCTCCACCTCAAGTGGGCCTAACTCACGAGATTAGGATAGCTGGTGCCCCTAATCGATAGTTTTATGTTGATTACTTCAGCTACTATCAATGCATGTCTTCAATTAGGTTCAACACAGACCATAGTTCCTTCGCAAGCTAACTCCAACGCATGTGCCTTGTACCTTGGCCTCCTCTTACCTTCAATCATCATCGCAACTCCAGTACTTTCAACTTTGCAAGGCCTGACCAATACAAGCCCTACTCATTGCATGCCAAGCTTGATCTCCGCACATCCAGCCATCGCCCAAGTCACTACTTGCCTTAACGCTCGAGGCTTGTCTTGTCGTAGCCCCCATCGTATGCTAACCTCTAAGGCCTTGTCAACGTCTCAACGCACAGCCTTGCTAATGCTTCCCCCTGCGTGCATGTGCTAGGTTGAATGCCCAATCCCAAGCCAATGCCATGCCTCGTCAACTGTGCGTCCTCTCTTTGGCAATGCTCAACACCCTCCTACCGCATGCATACTAACCTCACAAGACTTGGTTGCCACATGCCTTGTCTATGCATAAGGTTGCAAGCATTTAACATGGCTTCTCTTGGCGTGCACATTCCAACGCATGGCTTCTCCTCATTCAGCCGTAGTTGGCTTTCTTAAGAGCCTAACTAACCTAAAAATTTAAGGCCAACGCCCATCAACACCAACTCATGGTTGCACACTAACAACACTTAGCTAATTTCTAGCTTCACTTGAGAGTCAAGCTTCCAAACTTAAACATTTCTTTCAACTCTTTACCCACTTCCCTACAATTAAACATTAGTTCTCTCATTAACCTACTTATCATACTCTTCTCAGTAGTAAACATACACAAGTAGGGAAATTACGGTTCAAAGTTTACATTAACGCTACTAAATGTCAAATAAAACATCTCATATTTTATTAAATAAATAAAATGTTTATACAATACAATTATAAACTACAGAACCCTACGAGATTTAGGACATTGACTTCAATACAATGATCAAGATACAGCCTAAAGGGTCTATAGTATAAGGATAAAGTTGGGTACCTTATCCTGGTAACACTATGAATACGACCTACTTTATATTTGATACAAACACAATGATCTAACACGTTTGTGTAGTTGACATGCGAGTGGGGGTATCCTATGTAATGAGTTTGTATAAGACTGGATCGTGAAATATTAACCACTAGATGTAACATCATTAACTAGTTAGGTTCCTATTTCAATAAGATGACCTAGGCAACTTAGTCTTAATCCTGAGTATATTATGAACTTCTGTTCACGAGAGATTGTCCTTTGATTTGTATAGGTGAGGGTGGTTAGTTCCCGACCCAATATGCCTACCATTTTGGAGACAAGAATGAATTGAGAGCTAGGAACATAGTAATACAAGATGAAATTCACTCCTTCTTGCCTTAAGGGTAAGTAGATGAGTGTTCCCGTAAATGGAGTCTCTAGGACTTGAACAAAGGGTTTACCCTCTCATTGGCCCGAGGGGGGGGGGGGGGGGTTCTATTTATTGTTTGGACCATAAACAAGTTGTTCATTAGAGGAGAACTGGTACTTAAAGATCCAGAGGTAACATAAGGGTAAAATGGTATTTTGACCCAGTTGGAGTTACGAACACTCGCGAAGGAATAACCTACTGATAGCTCTCAAAAAGAGCTATTATTCCTAGCTTAATTTGGGCTCGTTAGTGGATTTTATGTGTTTATTTTCCCTAGTTTGTAGGTATCAAGCAATCAAGAGGTCGAATTGGGGATTTAAAGCTGATCGGAGTTAATTTGAAGCAATTTGAAGTTGATTTGAGCATCTGGACTTCAAAGAAATCAAAAGGACCAAAATGCCCCTACCGAGCGTCACAGCGCTCATAATTGGCCTAAGCCTGACGCTCACCTAATGCTTAGAGTGCAGGGGAGCATTGCAACGCTCCGAATATTCATCAGCGCCATCATCACAACGCCATGCAACGCTCCAACCCTGACGCTTGTGGATAGAAGCTTCAGCGTTGCAACGCTCTCCTAGAGCATTGCGACGCTACAATAATTGACAGACAAGCAACGAAGCGCACATGTGAGACAGCACCAGGCCTAGCGTTGGACTTCTTGCCTGATGCTCCTCTTCAGCCACATCAGCGTTGCAACACTATTCCAAGCATTGCAACGTTGCCCTGAATTTTTCTATAAATACTTCTCTTTGTTTTAGGTTGAAACATGCTGAAAATTGTATTGTTGTTTAATGAAGGTCGAGGAAAGGCCTTAACTTCTTCCTTTTCCTTTATGTTTTCAGTATCATTAGGTTAGTTTTTGTTTTATTTTTGAATTCTGGAGATGTATTGCAACCTATCTCGTTGGTTTTTCTATGAATCGATGAGGTAATTCTTTTGTTTAGTTCTTAAATCAAGTGTTCTCGTGTGCTTTAGATTAGAATTTGTTTTTCTTTGAATCTCACATTATTTAGATTTTCTTTCGTGTGTTGGATTGACGCCCTTATCACGATCGCATATCTTAACTAGTTAAATTCAGGCTCACATGTATCCTTGTAATCATCCATGCTTTGAATTTACCCTTGTAGCACTGATTAGATGAGCATGCTTAGGTGTATAGGCTGACCTTGAATCTTTGCATCGCACGTTTAATCTAGATTTAAAGAATAAATTGATTATTTGAACATTGCTTTCCTGACACTTAATCAATATAGTTGAATCCTTGTTCTTAATACATATGTTTCTAGTTCTTTATGACCGCTAAGGACCCAATTGCATCTAGGAGCATGTAGGTTAGTTAAGGCACGATCTTTCCAACCTTACAAATTAGGACGCTCGATTGGTTCAGATTAATTCATTTTTGGTTTTTGTAGAGATTAATTAATTTGCATCGATTGAGTAGCTATGCATGCATAATTCGAATATATGATATTTTGGTAGAAAACAATGATTTGATTTACATTGAATGACTACTTGATCCGAGAACTAGATGAATCCATTATCATTCCATATATCCCCTATAATTTATCTTTCTTGCATGTTTTCAATATCAAAACCCCCATTTTTACTGTTTTTCCACGGTCAAATGTAACCCAAAAGAAATTAATTCTTCGATTCTCTGTGGTTCGACCCTGCACTTACCACTTTTGCTACATTTTAGTAGTAATAGGAGTAGTTCAGTGATTTTACAAATTTTTTTTTATCAAGTTTGAGGCTTATTAACGACGTAGGTCTCGGGCCTATCACCTGTTGTTATTGGTCTAAATCTGTGGACACAGAAATATGTCTGTAGTGAGAAGAGTGCAGCTGTTAATCTTTAGTGGAGTGTACCCACAGTTAACTAATATTGATTAACTTGGTTAATTAGTTTAACCAATTAATCTCATATCGTTGGAGTTTTTTATCTACAGGTCCACCAGGTCCCCTTGTTAGCTCACTAGAGGATATTTAAAGGGACAATTTGAATTGTTCAAATTAATTTGAGGAAACCATATATTAATGTGATTAATATATAATTGATTATGGATATGATCTATAATTAAAATTAAATTGGAAAGTAATATTTGAATAAAATTCAATTAATTAATTCAAATGAATTAGATTTACAAAGAATTAATTAATAGAGAGGTATTGCACATATACATACGATGTTTATGATGATTAAATATATATACATTAAATTGGATTTAATGTATAAATAGTTATTTAATTAATGTGTAAATTAAATTAAATAAGTGTTATTTAGTTAATTAATTGTAGAAAAGGAAAATAGGAAAAGGATTTGGCCCTTCTCTATATAAAGACCTCTCTATGATCCCTTTGGGATACACTGAGAATATACAGCACACAAATGTTATTGTATAAAAATTTTCTAAGCCACAAAGAGAATCCTCTATACTCTCCAAAACCCTTTTCTCCTTTCCCCCTCCGAATAGTTGGATACCACTTATCCCTCTATTGGAATCCTAGAGAATAACAAGGTTACTCTCGTGGTAGTGTTCGAGATTGTTCAAGAAACCATTCATGATCAAGATTGTTGGAGGAGCTGTTCGTTGGAACTTAAAAAGGATTGTTCCTGAAGCTTGGGAATCTATAAAAGTAAGAATGGTTCTAATCTTTTTCTTTAAAGCATGCTTATTACATATTTATATTTTGTTTTAGTATACTAAATTTGTTTATGTAAAAATCAAATTGCAAGATGCAAGGCATTCACAATGCTTCCGCTGCGGGATTCGATCCCTTCAATAACATGCTATAAACTCTACAGCCATGCTAGAAGAAGCCATCACTGCTTGTTTAACACTTTTCCACGATACAGCTCCTCCAGCCAACATAAAGATATGGCCTGAAGTGGATCGGAAAATGTCTTGACATCCAACATAATCATAATCGAAATACCTAATGATCTAAAAACTTCTTATCTTCGATAAGTGAGCATATAATCTTTTGTTCTCTGTAAATACCTCATAACCTATTTGGCTGCTTTCCAATGATCCATCCTCGGGTTGCCCAAATATCTATCTAACACTCTAATTATGAACACAATATCTAGACACATACATTAAACTTCCAACAACAGATGCATAGGTAGAGATGTCCACGGGGTGGCGCTCCAAAGTTAAGTCATCCCCATCCCTATTTTATTCCCCATCCCCATGAAATTCCCCATGGGGATCAGGGGGGATTCCAAGCGGGGAATTTTTCCTCATTATATATATATATATATATTGGTAAAAAGTCAATTAATTCAAATCACTAATGTGAGCCAATTTTAATTAATTAATTAACTTTATCACTAAATTTTTTATTATAGTTAGTTTATAAGAAAATTTGAATTAAAGATAAATTACTCAAATTTTGGCCTAAAAAAGCTAATTAATTTTCTTAGTAGAAAAAAATAAATATAAATAAAATTATTCACATATATAATCTAAATTTAAACATTCTATTTAAACATATTCATTATCTTTCCCAATAAATAATCAAATTTGAAATTTACATGTAATATTTATATAATAATAATAATAACATAACTTTAGATAACTATACTAAATAAATATGTAAAAGCTAATCGGGGCGGGGACGGTGAACGGGGCGGGGATGGGGAATTAGCTCATGGGGAATCCTCGCCTAATCGGGGAATCCTCGCCCCGTTCGGGGTGAGGCCCCATCCCCATCAGAAAATTAGACATCTCTATGCATAAGGAACCTTCTACATCTCCTTAATCTCGAGTACAGTCTTGGGGCATTGACCTAAATGAAATTTATCACCTTTAGTGACATAGGTATCTCCTGATGCACAATATTTCATGCCAAATCTACTCAAAATCTTTTCAACGTAGTTCTTTTGTGAACATCTCAAAATACCTTGAGAACAATCTCGCAATATTTCTATTCCTAATACAAAAAAAGCATCACCAAGATCCTTCATCTCAAATTCTTTCTGAGAAACCTGTTAGTATCATGCAATAAACTTGCATCATTACCTGCTGTGAGTATGTCGTCGACATATAACACCAGAAAGATTTATTTACTCCCACTGAACTTGTGATATACACAGTCTTCCACTGTATTCACCTCAAAACCAAAAGAGGTTATTACTTCATGGAATTTGTGATACTATTAACGATGGGCTTGCTTGAGGCCATAAAAATATTTCTTCAATATAGACTTTGAATTACCATACACAAAGTTTTCTGGTTGCACCATATAAATCGTCTCATCAATGTTCCCATGGAGAAACACAGTTTTTATATCCATGTGGTGTAGCTCTAAATCAAAGTGAGCTACCAGTGTCATGATTACCCTGAAAAAGTCTTTCAATGAAACTAAAGAGTATATCTCTTTGTAATCAATATCTTCACCTTGAGTAAAACTCTTTGCAACAAGATGATCTTTATATATTTCGATATTACCATGTGAATCCCTTTTTGTTTTAAATATCCATTTACAATCCATAGGTTTCACTCCTAATGGAAATTCGAAAAGTTCCCAAATGTCATTGTCTTTCATGGATTTTATTTCCTCTTCTATAACATTTATCTGCTTTTGAGAGTTAAAAATTTGTAAAGTTTGTTGAAAGTTGATTGGACCATCTTCCATTATGCCCATATCATCCTGATGTTCTTGAAGAGATACAATATAATCATTAGGAATTGCACTTCTTTTTTCTCTAGTGGATCTCCTTAGTGGCACTTCTTGAAGTTGTTGAGTTTGAACTTCATGTTAATGAGGACTTCAATGTTGTCTTGTTCTATAATTGGTTCATGATAACTTTCCTAATGTTATCCCTCCCACCCCTCCCCCCCCCCCCCCCCCAAACTCAACATCGTCTCAAACAATGATTTAGAAGTGGGATTATAAGCATGAAACCCCGAGAGCGCTCAGAATACCCAACAAAATAGTAGCTAATAGTTCTTGAGTCCAATTTTCTTTCGTTAGGCCAATAAGGCCTAGCCTCGGTTGGACAACCTCAGATGTGAAGATGCCTAATACTAGGTGATAACTGGTAGAAATGCCAGTTATTATAAGTCTTTTATTTAGAATTATGAGGGCTAATAAGTAAAAAATGTGGTGATAATACTTAGCATTTTCGAAAAATTGAGTTTTGCGTCGATTAGCACCTAAATCCTCACTGACCCAAATATTATACGTTACTCCATGCCAAAGTGTATATTTTTGTGGCTATCGCAGGAATCAAACGCATGCGTTTGAAATAAGCAATCGCAGACAAACGCATGCACTGAAGCTAGGCGATCGCAAAGACCAACGCATGCGCTGAAACCAGGCGATCGCAAAGACAAACGCATGCGCTGAAAGTTAAATCGCATGCATCCATCGCACGAAAGTTGCGGTGATCGAATGCGTCCATTGCACGAAAGTTGTGGTGATCAAGCGAATGCGGTGATCAATTGGGAATTGCGGCCACGGAGTGACAACCATAGTAGAAGGACAATCGCAGGATGGGTAGAAAGCATTGATGCTTTAGCTAAATCAAGCTCGGACGCATACCTTGGGAGTGTCAACAAGATAAGATGATGTGACATTGGCCATACCACGACAAAACCAGCAGTGAGCCATAACACAATCATGATAGCTGTCGGCGTTTAAACTCTATAAATAGCCTTTGGACCTTCATTTCAAGATATCCGAACTTTTGCCTCAAGGCAGAGGTTTGCAATCACAGATGAGAGCTTGAACAAGATTTTCAGTGAGAATTCTTCACCTTCACAAACCAGACCGAGTGACGACCGGAGCTTTCGCCAGAGATAGAGCTCGAGAGAGACATCTCCACCATTCATCCATGGCACCACCGGCAGTCTTGACGCAGAGTCCTTCATTTCTCTTCTAATCTCTGTATTGTATTACATTTTAGCTTAAGATATTAAAACATTTTGTGATCAATGCAAATATTGATTCCTTCATTACCGTCTTCTTCATCATCTTTATCTTTATCATTGTTTATCCTCAACGCTTATTTATCAAAGGCGATTGCATGCTTAATCGTGTAGCCTAGAGATAGGACGCATGTAGCAACCCATCAAGAGGTGTGCGTTGTGCGAGTATAGTGAGTTAATCCTCTTTGCTTGGTGAAAGGCTGTAGTAATGCTTGTCTATGGGATGTTGCATTGCTTATTTATAAGTTAAATTGTCGTGTCTAACTGCCTGAGAAGGTAAGAGATGGAACGCACTAAAGCAAAGTTTGCATTGTTCCTAGAGATAGGCACAATCTTATGCTCGATGCAACCATGCACTATAGAGATATAGTCATGCAGCTGACCACCGAGAGATGTGCGATGCGTTAGTGCAATGAGCTGGGATTACTCGGGCGATTTAAGATAATAAACATTACTATGCATTAATGGTTGTTGTGTATCTATCTATTCTCATCGCAAGTCTTCTATTGCTCAATCTGTATAGTTAGGAGTAGGAGTAGTGTAAATCCATTAAACTTCCTTTTATTTTTCTTTTCATCACCTCAAACGCATTGCTTCACAAGCATTATTGAGTGACAAGTCCCTGTGTTCGACCTCGAATTACCCGAGAAACTTGCGTTTGTGTTATACTTGGCGCGAGCGTAAGAAAACTTGTGATAGGAATGAGTGGTCATTGCATACTGATTAATGCATTTTCACTTCGACGCATGACCTCAAACGCATGGGCACAAACGCATAAGCCATGTCTAACGCATGATTTCATGTACAACCCCATCCGTCCCTAATAATAATAATTTTCCTTCCTACCAACAAGTTTTTGGCGCCATTGTTGGGGACATGGCAGCTAATGTTTTGTGAAGTTTTATGTTTTCGCAGACACCCTTTCAATCTTAGGCATATTGTAGATTGTGCGACCAAGCTGCAAACAATATTTGAAGTATAGGCAATGCGTCGAAAGTCAAATATTGACCCCGAGATAAAAAGGTTATCTATCGCATGAGCTGGAAGCAGTTTTAGGCGCATATAAACCATCATGCATCCAACAATTGCTGGAAGCTCCAATGGTCAGGGCGACTCCTTGACCCGAGCAGTTGAGAACCATCTCCTGCATGGGAGACTCCTTGCGGTGACAACACTCCAATTTCTCCAGGGACGTCTTCTACTCTATCGTCACTTTCTTAGTTTAGTTTATTATTTCTATTTATTGCTATTTTGGATATGCGGCTGCTTCCTTGGTTGTGGTGTGCTTGCTCCTTGTAGGTGCGACAGTAACTCTCCTCGGTGCGCAATTACAACGGAAGAATCCTCCACATCCTTCAACGCATGGCTTTAATCACATGAATTCTAATGCATTGTCGCATGCGTTGTTCTACTTAAGGTTCTATTCTTGTTATCTTTTATGCCTTATCCTTTTGAAAATCTCTTTGTCTGATTGCGGTTCTTTGTGATGCATCTATAATGGTACAAATAATTCACCCCATCCTCTAACTAGTATCGCAGGGGTCTCCATACTTTTAATAGCTTCTTCAAATTGTGAAAGTCTATAGTTTTATTGTGTGTAAACCCTTGCTCAAGAATTTGTTATCACATTCCTGTTGAGTTTGTTTTTAGCTTGCAGTGAGAATACTGCCATCCTCTAAGTTTGAAGGTGGCACCGATATCGAAGAATTGCGTTCATTACATTGCGGTCATTCCCTTAAAAAAATCTTTTGAAAATAACAACTCCACTGCTAATGCAATGGGGAAATTCATGTTGATAAGAGTTGAGTTGTGAAAGGCACTTACTCGTAGTTGGATGTCCGCATGACACCCGTGGGGGAAAGCCAAAACAAAGGTAAGTCGCCAGGATCAACGTATAAGCGCAACTCCTCTGTCTGACGCAAGCCAAATTAAGCAAGACATGAGTTGAGTTGAATATGGAACGCAACCGAGGTTGGATGCCCGCATGACACACGTGGGGGTAAGCCAAAACGAAGACCATAACCAAGTTCAACACGGAATTCGAATAAGTAATCACATAATCTGGAATTGTTTTGAACGAACGCATTCTCAAGAGCTGAACGCAAAGTTGCGGTGAATGAATAAAAAGTTTTTTAACAAAGGCTTGCCGAATTTAACTTAGAAAAGATTTCTTTGGAGAAGCAACAGAAGTGGAGGAGAGCATTGCGTCCATAGTTAGAGGCACGAATAAATTATATTCTGAGAAGATGGTCATCGCAAAGAGACGCCGGAAGGTAAGTTAAGAATTTCTTGAGTATAACGCATGCTTGAGGACAAGCATGACTCTAAGTTTAGGGGGGTGATGCCAGTATTATAAGCCTTTTATTTAGAATCATGAGGGCTAATAAGTAGAAAATGAGGTGATAATACTTAGCATTTGCGAAAAATTGAGTTTTGCGTCAATTAGCACCTAAATTCTCACTGACCCCAATATTATGTTTTACTCCATGCCAAAGTGTATTTTAGTAGCTATTGCAGGAATCAAACGCGTCGTTTGAAATAAGCAATCGTAGAAAAATGTATGCACTGAAGCTAGGCGAGACAAACGCATGCATTGAAACCAGGCGATCGTAAAGATAAACGCATGCGCTGAAAGTTGGATCGCATGTGTCCATCGCACGAAAGTTGCGGTGATCGAATTCGTCCATTACACGAAAGTTGCGGTGATCAATTGGGAATTGTGGCCACAGAGTGACAACCATAATAGAAGAACAATCGCAAGATGGGTAGAACGCATTGATGCTTTAGCTAAATCAAGCTCAGACGCATACCTTGGGAGTGTCAACAAGATAAGACGATGTGACATTGGCCATACCGCAATAAAACCAGCAGTGAGCCATAACGCAATCATGATAGCTATCGGCGTTTAAACTCTATAAATAGCCTTTGGACCTTTTTTTCAAGATATCCAAACTTTTGCCTCAAGGCAGAGATTTGCGATCACAGATGAGAGCTTGAACAAGATTTCAGTGAGAATTCTTCACCTCCATAAACCAAACCGAGTGACGACCGAAGCTTTCGCTGGAGATAGAACTCGAGAGAGACATCTCCACCATTCATCCATGGCACCACCGGCAGCCTTGATGCATCCTTCATTTCTCTTCTAATCTCTGTATTGTATTACATTTTAGCTTAAGATATTAAAACATTTTGTGATCAATGCAAATCTTGATTCTTTCATTGTCGTCTTCTTCATCATCTTTATCTCTATCATTGTTTATCTTCAGTGTTTATTTATCAAAGTCGATCGCATGCTTAATCGTGTAGCCTAGAGATAGGACGCATGTAGCAACCCACCGAGAGGTATGCGTTGTGCGAGTATAGTGAGTTAATCCTCTTTGCTTGGTGAAAGGCTGTAGCAACGCTTGTCTATGGGATGTTGCATTGCTTGTCTATAAGTTAAATAGTCGCGTCTAACTTCCTGGGAAGGTAAGAGATGGAACGCACTAAAGCAAAGTTCGCATTGTTTCTAGAGATAGGCACAATCTTATGCTCGACACAACCATGCACTATAGAGATGTAGTCATGCGGTTGACCACCGAGAGGTGTGCGATGCGTTAGTGCAATGAGTTGGGATTACTCGGGCGATTTAAGATAATAAACATTATTATGCATTAATAGTTGTTATGTATCTACCTATTCTCATCACAAGTCTTCTATTGCTCAATTTGTATAGTTAGGAGTAGGAGTAGTATGTAAATCCATTAAACTTCTTTTTATTTTTCTTTTCATCGCCTCAAACGCATTGTTTCACAAGCATTATTGAGTGACAAGTCCATGTGTTCGACCTCGGATTATCCGAGAAACTTGCGTTTGCGTTATACTTGGCGTGAGCGTAAGAAAACTTGTGATAGGAACGCGTGGTCATTACATATTAGATTAACGCATTTTCACTCCGACGCATGACCTCAGACGCATGGGCGCAAACGCATAAGCTATGTCTAACGCATGATTGCATGTACAACCCCATCTGTCCCTAATAATAATAATTTTCCTTCCTACCAACACTAGGCTTCTTTCCTGTCCACAACTCATAAGAGGTTTTAGCTACTGCTTTACTAGGTACCCTATTAAAGATACATGTTGCAGTCTTTAGTACTCACCCCAGATGGATTCTGGTATAGAAGAATGACTAATCATACTTCTTACCATATCCTTAAGTATTCTATTTTTCCTTTTCGCTACACCATTCATGTTGGGTTTGCTCGGCATAATGTATTATAGGACGATTCCACATTTCTCTAAGTATTTGGCAAAGGGTCCTGGACGTTGTTCAACTGATCCATCATAGCTACCGTAGTTTTCACCACCACAATTAGATTTGACAGTCTTAATTTTCTTTCTTTAGCTTTGAAAGACTTGAAAACGTCTAAAGATTGAGATTTCTTATGAATTAAATGTAGTTACCCATATCTTGAATAGTTGTCTATGAACGTACTAAAATACTGTTGTCTATTCCAAGAAGCCATAGGGAATGGGCACAAATGTCTATATGTATTAGTTCTAAGACATCTAAGCATCTGTTGGCACCTAATTTTCTTATGTTTACAGTTTTTCCTTAATATATTCCACACAAATGTCAAAGTTACTTAAATCAAGGGAATCAAGAATTCCATCTGACACAAGTCTCTGAATTCTCTATTTAGAGATGTGACCTAAACGTTTGTGTCATAACATAGCGAAATTCTCATTTAATTTACACTTTGTACCACATGAATTAGATAACAGGATCTTGTTAAATAAAGTAAAAGAATCAAGCATATATAAATTATCAATTAAAGGACCGGAACCAATAAGCTTTGAATCTTGAAAAAGATTAATTTCATTATTTCCAAAAGAACAAGAAAAACCAATGTTGAATGAGAAATTTCGGCGAAACACGAGTTGTCACATCATCAATGAAAGCTCGAGCCCATTGAAAAAATTATAAGTTGGATTGGACCGAGTAATTAAAGTCACTCGGGCCCAACCCAATTCAAACCCATGGTAAAATTTTGAGCTAAATTAAAGATTAAGCTCAAGCCTAGTATTTCGGTCCAACAACAAATGGGCTCAAACCCAATTTTGGCCCAAGAAAGTAATTAGGCCCAAACCCATATAAGGCTCATGAGAAACCTCTATAAATAGAGGCATTATCTCTTCATTTAAGAGGAGGTTGGTGGGAATTGAAGGCAAAATCTCTCTGAAGATCTGAAGTCTGAAGCTTCAAGAATTTAAAGAACATAACTCCCAAAGCTTTGAAGATTAGAAGATACTAAAGCTCTGAAGATCGAAAGACACTAAAGCTCTAAAGATCAGAAGACATATCAAAGTTCTGAAGACCGAAGTCCTTTGAAGATACAAGTGTTTTGAAGGCTGAAGTCCTTTAAAGATACAAGCATTCTGAACACACTTAAGACTGAAGTCCTTTGAAGATACAAGCATTCTGAACATGCTTGAAGACTGAAGTCCTTTGAAGATACAAGCATTTTTCCAAGACTTCAACTCCAAGATCATCATGCACTTCGCTTCCTCAAATCAAGCGTACGCATTCAACTGAGAGAGAATCAGAGGATCAAGTACTAGAGATCTAACCACATCACATCAAATCAACATCAGCATCAACACCAACTCAAGTTCAACTCCATGAAACAAGTTTCTCCAAAAGCCTCGTGCGAATACTAATCCTCTAAGAAGATCAACAAGCCTGAAGGCCGATCATCCAAAAAGATCAACAAGCCCAATGGATGATCGTCCAAGAAGATCAACAAGTCCAAATGCCGATCGTCCAAGAAGATCAACAAGTCCAAAGGTCGATCATCCAAAAAGATTAACAAGCCTAAAGGCCGATCATCCCAGAAGATCATCAAGCTTAAAAATTGATCATCCAAGAAGATCAACAAGCCCAAAGGCCGATCATCCAAGAAGATCAACAAGCCCAAAGGCCGATCATCCAAGAAGATCAACAAGCCCAAAGGCCGATCATCCAAGAAGATCAACAAGCCCAAGGACGATCATCCAAGAAGATCATCAAGCCCAAAGGCCGATAATCCAAGAAGATCAACAAGCCCAAAGGTCGATCACCCAAGAAGATCAACAAGCCCAAAAGTCGATTGTTTAAGAAGATCAACCAACTTAAAGATTATAGTTTATTTTGAAAGCATCAAAATACTATGTATTAGAGATTGTACTCACTTTCTACAAAATTAATACAAATACAAAGTTCAAGTTCCACGAAATAAATTTCTATTGAAATCTCGTGCGAACAACCAAATTTGTCCAAACTAAAAATAAATAAAAAAAATCCATCTAAATGACGGTACAACAAAAGTCTCATTCAAATCCAAACAACAACCAATTTTTAAATGTAATCTAAGACTCACAATAGCTTCAACTGGAACTACTTTACCATCACCCACATAGATGAATCTTTCAGTATCACTTGACGACTGGCTCCACATGCAACCCTTCATTGATATACTTATGAGAGTAGTAACACCGAAATCTACACATCTATAGATACATAAACTAAATTAACTTCAGAACAAACCAAAGTAAGAAGTTTACCGTTCTTTACACGTCATTTGGCGTATTTAAGACAATCTTTCTTGAAGTGACCTTTTTTTAAGAAAAAACAAGGATTTTTAGTAACCTGTTTTTTTTTTTTTTCTCCTTATTTTGTTGAGATGTCCATTCTGTAGCACCTATAGATTTCCTTTCTTCTTATCATGAGAGTTAATTGCCAAATGAGCATTTTTTGTCCTTTCTCTCTTCATCCTATCTTCTTTTTGCACACATTGTGAGATAAACTCATTAATACTCCATTTATCCTTCTGAGTATTATAGCTTATCTTAAATTGAGTAAAATGTGCAGGAAGAGAGATAAGTATCAGATGTACGAGTAAATTTTCATTTATCTCGATATCAAGTGCCTTTAATTTACCTACGAGATTGGACATTTTCATAATGTACTCCCTTATGTTTCTATTGCCCTTATACCTCATAAAAGTTAAAGAAGTCAAAAGACTACTTGCTTCCCCTTTTTTATTTTTAGCAAAATATTTCTCAATTTGAGCAAGAAACTTATTTGCATTTTCACTTTTTGTGATAGAGCCTCGGAAAGACTCCAAAATGGAGTGCCCAATGATCATCAAACACATGCGATTTGACTGTTTATACTTCTTAATATTAGCCGTATTTGATTGTTCTTCAATAGAAGTAGGTTTGGCGGTCCTTACTGCAAGGTCTAGATCCATACACCTGATAAGTATCTCTAGGCTTTTCTTCCAAATTTTGAAGTTCGATCCATTCAACTTAGGAATTGAACTCAAATTTCCAGATATTTGAGTAAGACCAACTGAAACAATAAACAACAAAACATATACTCATTATTAAAATATGACTAAGTAATTTCACATATGTGGTGAGCCCCTTTTACAAGATAACTAGCACAACATTGATGCCTAGCCTTTGGGCAAAGATGCCAATTGTAAATGGTACTCCAATATATTAATCAAAGTATTGACAATAAATTTGTCAAAAAATAGCATTTCTTTGGATCGACTATGTTTCACATGAACAATCCTTATACTGTCACATACTCATTACCACATGCATACCCACAATTTGGCCAAATAATTATCTTCCTTTGGGTCGATAAATTATCGGCATAAATTCCTAAATATGCACATCTCATATTTCATAACTAAATTAGTCTAAATAATAGAAACTACTTTGGTAACATATTATTTTTACCAATTCAATCCAAAATATAAGACACAATAATATAATAATATTATTGTACAAAAATAATAGAAGAAGAACGTCCAATAGTCTTTATCAAAATTCACCCAATAATTACATACACATAATACAACAAAAGCAACATAAATATGTGATTATCATCAAATATCATCAATCTGACTTAAATTTAAATTCACCAAAATATTAATCAAATTTAAATTTAAATTTACCACATTATCAATCAAATTTAAATTTAAATTCATCAAAATATCATTCACATTTAAATTTAATCCACAACATGATGAATTAATCTTGAATTCACAACATGATAAATCAAATTTAACTTAAATCCACAAATGATTAATCAAACTTAAACCAAAATCCACACAGAATTAATCAAATTTAAACTTGAATATACAAAAGTTATCAATTAAAAAACTTTTTTTTATTCACAAAAGTATCAATTAAAAACTAGACTTTAAATTCACTAAATCATCAATTAAGAATTAATAATAATAATAATTCCCAAGAAATGCCGACATGAAATTCACAAAATTATTAATCTAAAATCAAGAATCGCTGGCAAGAACATCACAAAATCATCAATCAAAAAACCAAGAAACGCCCAGCTAAATACCACATCCATGATCGGCGACTCCGAGACATCCGACAACAATAAACTGAACCCTATGTCTAGCGAGAGTTGCAACTACAAGATGGTGAACCAAATTTGAATCAAATAAACAAACATAAACCAACAAGCATGAAAACCAAAGCTTCGAATGCCCCTCTCTTTATATATTAGTTCAATTGGGATTCTCATTAAACTCTAATTAACTATAAATAGACTTCTACCATTTAAGTTCATACTCAATTAGAAATCTAAGACTTTAATTAATTAAATCACATAGGACTCAATCTAATAAAATAACTAATGTGATAAAATATTAATTCACTTACATAATCCATAATCCATATTTTAATTGTACGTATTATTATTTAAATATGGTTAATTAGGTGTGTCCTATGTTTAGCTTTCAAAGACTTTGTTCAAATGCTCATTTACTAGTCAAATAAATCATTATATCATGTCATGTCATATTTTTTGTAAAAGAATATTGATAATGATTAGTTTTTTTTTTTTATCAAGATTAAAAATATAATATTTTAATTTAGCTCAATTAACAATGGATACATATATTTGAATCTCATATAATGAATATAATAACAATTTAGAAATTTAGAAATTTAAAACAAGGTAAACATAAAAGTTTAAATACTATATAAAATTTAAACCAACATTCCAAGCCCGAGAAAAGATCAAGTTGGAATTAAAAGTCAATTTTAGCCATCAATAAATTTAAGTCCAATGTGCAACGAGCTAAGAAACGTCTCTTTCACGGCTTCTTTTCTTTCTTTTTTTTTTCTCTCTTTTTTTTCTTTCTTTTTTTCTTTTCTTTAAAAAAAATTACAAAGTCTCTTTCGCGCATTGACTGTTTAACTAAAGTCAACAAATAATAATATATTATAGTGTATTTAATTAATATTTAAATTTGATATTGGTTTAAATTTATAATCTTAATTAAAAAGAGAAATTATTTTCAATAACAAAACTATTGAAAATTATTATTGAAAATCTTTACAAATAATAGCAAAATATCACAATCTGTGATAAACCATAATAGACTATTAGTTATGTCTGTTATGATACAAATAGATATAAATAGTAGTTTATCGCGATTTATCGCAGATAGACAATAAAATTTTGCTATATTTATAAATATTTTGGTTTATTTCCTATATTTGAAAACAACATTTATTTTAATATTGTCAAAAGTTCAGAATAAATTATTTTTAATATGGTTTAAATATAACCAAATTAAAAAAAAAAATTGTGTTTTTCATATTTTTTTTTATTTTCAATTCACTAACAAAAATATGTTAAAGTTATCATTAATTTAAAACAAAATATATTTGGTAGATTTTTTTTAAAAAAAATTACTACATGAAAGATGAAATATATATTTAATTTGTATATGACTAAGATTAAATTGAATATATATATATATATAAAAGTTTGAATAAGTCTAATTTGTAAATTAAATACTTTTTTAATATGATTAATCTAAAATCAAATATTATTTTGCTAATTTAGTTTAGAAGTTTGTAATTTCAGTTATTTTTTCAAAAAAATTATTATTATTATTATTTTGTTTTCATCAATTTTAAAATCGAACTTTCAAATTATAATTTTTCTTTTGTGATTTGATAGAGTTGTTTCTAAATAAAGAAAAATAAATCAAAATATTTATAAATAGAGCAAAATATCACAGGTCCATCAGTGATAGATATTGATAAACTATTATCATCTAATACTGATAAACTACTATCATCCATCACTGATAGACACTGATAGATATCTATCGATGTCTATCACTCATAGATTATAACATTTTGCTATATTTGAAAAAATTCCATATTTTGACATTTAAAATAATTTTCCAATTTGATATTTTAGTTTTAATAATTAAGCAAGAAAGGATTTACATAATTTATTATTCATTTTTTTTTTTACATAAATAAGTTAAAAATAAAGGTGAATTTAGAGCTTTGACCCTAATGTAAAATGATCAATTTTAAGAGAAATTTTCACAGATAGAAAAATATCAAACTATTTACAGAAACAGCAAAAAAAACAACTTCTATCAACGTTTATCAATAATAGACTTGTATCAGTTTTCTATCACTATAGTATCAATGATAAACTTTTATCGTTTTCTATCATTGATAAACACTAATAAACTTCTATCATCTATCAATGATAGACTTCTATCAGTTTCTATCACTAATAGACACTGATAGTCAATAGACTTTTATGAACACCTATTAGTGATAGACTTGTATCAGTTTCTATCACTCGTAATATCAGTGATAAATTTGTCTTAGTTTTTATCACTGATAGGCATTCATTTTTATTGGCCTCCAATAAAGAAGATTAAATTTTACTATTTTGTGTAAATAAATATTTTTTTTTTCATTTTTTAAAAATCCCCTCATTTTATTTACTCACCTTATATTATTTTAATCAATAAATTTGGGTGAAATGAAAAGGAAATAACTTTTTTTTAATATGCATAATTAAAAAAAATAAAATTGTTGATTTTACCATGTTTGATGATAAAAATGTTGTATGTGACCATTAAAGTGGAATCAAATATTTTTATGATTCGTTGTAGACATGGTTAAACATAAGTACATTACATGTGATAAAGCAAAAGTACAAAAACATAAAGAAATTCACAAACTATAGATTTATAAAATGTTGTAGATATACAATATCTACATATATTAATATTCACATTGTAATTGTTGTTTAAAAGTATTTGAAATGTTAAATATACAAAAAATGAGAAGCTGCGGAAAAAATGAAAAAAAAAATTAATTAATTAATCATAGTAATCACACAACAACTAATAAATAAATATTAAAGTTTATTCCTACACTTAAGAATAAAGGAAAAAGATGCAGAAAATAATCTGAGATAAATTAAAATAAGATGTTTGACAATCTTAATTGAAGAAAAAAAAGGGAGAAAAAAGGTCTTCCAAAACCTCACGGATTTGTCACAAAAGTTAGTGAAAAACTAATTTAAATGATAAAATTGCTAAAAATATTTATAAATAATAATAAAATATCTGCATCTATTTAAATCGAGATAGACCACAGATAGAAATAAACAATGAAATTTTACTATATTTATAAATATTTTGATTCATTTTCCTATAATTAAAAACAACTCAACATTAATCCTCATTTTATAATTGGCCATATTTCATTAGATTTTTTTTCCGTCATCTATCAAACTCTAAATTTGGCTATTCGTTTCAATTTCCCTAAATTTTTCAAAACAAAAAATCCATTTTTTATCAGTAAATAAAAATCCATTTATAAACCAATTAAAACCCTAAACTTTTTAAACATCTAACTATATTGAGTAAATTTAAACCTTAAAGTTTATATTAATTTATACCCTCACCCTCCGTTCCCTTTCAATTAAACATCACATAAAGACTTATCATTTTGCCAATTAAATCTATAAAATTTTAGAAGCAAACTAATTTTAATTCTTAGAATTTCCTTCGAATATGAATCGTTCATACCGTTAATCTTACATTTGAAGAGATCTACTCACAGAATAAGTGTACCTTTTAATTTAACCCCTGAATTACAGTTTCCTTTTACTCATATTCCTCACCCTAAATCCAAAACCCTAACATAGAATGGCGAAACGTCACTGTTTGGCGTTAGTTCTGACATTGTTTTTGTCTCACAAAACCATTTCAGTTGACAAATAATAGTTCGTCTAGAACATATTTGAATTCAACTAAAAAAGAAAGAACCTATTTAAACACTTCAAAACATCCAACAGCAACAAAACTTAGGGTAATGCAGAGCAAAACCAGGAAGCCCATTACAGAACCACAAAGCACAAGATAAAACTCCAATGAAGAGATGTACTCAAAGGAAGGTTTTGTGCAAGAATTGATGCTTGCTTAAAAGACCTAAAACAATCCATGGCATTCTATAATTTACGTAACTACACGATTCTATCCCATCCCTGAAAGAAGATTCCTACTCACCTGCCGTCCTCAACGGTTCTTCGAATGAACTCTAGCCAAATAATTAGGCTTCAGGCAGGAACCTGGCTTCCAATGGTAAATGTAGTTTGAAGACTAGATACTGACAGACATCACTTATTGTCCAATAGCTGCAGCACTGACTCCGCAAAGCTTTGTTGTTTACGTTCTCGGTATTTTGGGCTCGGACGGGAGTGCTTCAAATATCCATCCCATGGAACCTTCTTAAGACCTGCACGAGCACATATTATGTCCCTGACCCTGTTAAAATAAAATAACAAGCAAAATTAGAGCAGCCTAAGGCCAGTTGAACAAGAAAAGTTAATGGAAAGATTTTATTCTGATAGTGATAGAAGAACTGCTATGTAGCATTGCAGGTGGGAACTAAGGTTACCTCTCTGCAAACTCGATGGGTGTTTCTCCAGGCTTCAAAACTTGGGGTTCCAGGTACCAAACATCACAAACAACAGCCCAAGAGGTCATAAGCTGCAGCAGATGCATAGTGAATGACTGCCTGCAAAACGTTACACAGTCCGGGAATCATCTACCTGATATAACAACCAATTCCATGCTAATGCATAACAAACCTAAATACCTGATTAAAGTCATGCACTAACATGCGCAAAAATACCACCATTGACAGACAAATACACTAAACTCTGGCAAATTCCATATCAATCAAATTATTTCTAGCCAAAAAGTGTAAATTCACAAAGTTACTTAGAAAGAGAACACCAGGATGAAACTGTGAGACTAGATGAACCAAAACGATCTAACAAGGGAAGATGCTTGTTTTGAAATATCCATAGAATTCTTTACAACCGAAGTTAAGCGAGGAGAGCTTTAACCACGTTAAACTATAACAAACCAAGGTCTAGCATATTTGAAACGAACTCAGGTCTAAGCATGACTATAATTTATTTCCTGATGGAAAACTTTATTGCAATGCAAAAAACCCCATGACACCAACACCTTTTCTATCGAGCATGAGCATAAGCATATTAGCTAAGCTATCAGCATTTGTGGTTTCTTTAGGGTGGTATCAGTTTTTCTTTTCTTTTCTTTTCCATTTTTTTAATTTTAATTTATTTTTTCTGAAAGTTGTTTAGAATGATATTTTCTGTTTATGCTTCATTCTATTTGACTTACATCTTTATCAACGTTTAGCAAATTAGGTTACCAAGCACAAACAATAATATTTACCATTGCACGCGAGCATCACTTTTAAAACCAACAAAATACAGTTTTGTTCATTTTCTTGAAGTTGCCTAACTAAACAAAACATTTGTCAAACATGTTTTTAGAAATTTGAAAAGAATTTTCAGTCACTTACCTCGATTATCAAACAGGAATAAAGTATCTATCAACAAAAACTAATCAAATAACACATGTAATATTCCTCCACAAAAAGCTCCTTACTTCCTGCTGTTCCAAAAAGCATCGACGAAAATTTTGTTGTATTTGATTGCAATTGGGCAAACAGAGCAGCCAAGTTCAAATGCACCCTGAAATCATATGGTAAATCAAATAAATAAAATAGGCAACCTCAGCAAACTAGATAAAGCAAAAACTGGATTGATAAATAGCCTATTGGCCTTGAACAATACCTTCTTGAACATAACAGAGTAGTGGTTATTTACACAAGTTCCTTCAGGAAATATAAGAAGAGGATTGTTGTCAGCCCCTAGAACGTGGTCATTTAACCTAAAAGAGAAGAAGTTTCAATAATCATTCCACATTTCCACTAACAACCAGTATTTATTGTAATTCTTGTGCTCTTGTTGTACGGTGACACTTACTTCTTTGCAACAATCTCACGGTCCTTCAACTCTGTACGGTTGAACCATATACATCCTATACTCTCCAATATAGTGCTTTGCAACAGGCCTTCAACAACATATAACATAAAGGAAGTTACAATATGAAGACGATTATGGCCTTTCCTGATTACTCATTATGTCTACGATTCGTAATTGTAATAACTGATAGAAACGAAGACAAATATGTCTACTCATTATTAATAGCAAGCATGCCTCTCTCAAGCTTCCATTACTCCATACTTATTCCTACAACCTAAATCTTCAGTTCACATATTTTGCATAATAAATACACTCACCAACCCACCCAGGGTGCTTTTGCATAATAACAGCAAAGGCAGTCATTTGCTCCAAGACTATGAAATCAATCATGGAAGTGTGGTTGGCCACAAAAACCTACACAACGAGGAATGAGAAGAAAAACAATATAGAGAATGATGCTCGACATCTTGAAAAGGGGAAATATGTTAATACATTGGCCAAATGTTATCTAAAATCCCAAACACCTGTTTTGGTCTGATGCTAGGCCTTGGCCCATGATACTTAACAACCCCAGTCCAAGATGCAACAAAGAAGCTGCAAATCAACTCCACCAAAAACCTCTGACAAGGAAATATACAATATTATAATCATTACACAAAAGAATTCTTAACTACCATGCTAACAAGAACAAGATAAGTACATTATTAGGCAAGAAATTTTGAGGGTAGGAGATCAAACAATTGACCATTAAGATGTTAATTAATAAGTGTCTTATCCATTACGTTATGCTCAGATTAGTGTACAAGATATATATAAATAAAAGAATAAGCACACAAGATATATAATTGAGCATTCACACCTCTAACTTAGCTCTCAGCTTAGGTTGCCCTTTCAGAAGTAAATTCACTGGAATGAATGTTGAAAGGAAAATTATCCATCCTATTGTCAATATGAGAACCCTGTACCATTAGGTCAACAAAACATAAACAAAGAATGAAAGTTAGTTCCTATAACTTGAAGTGACCATGTCATTATCAGACCAATGCTGCATGTAAAAAATAATAATAATAATGCCAAAATATTAAATCATCGATTAACCCAAAAGCTTAAGCTGATAGGTGAAAGTAAGTTTAATATTATATCATCTAACACTCCTCGCACTTGTGGCCTTGAAATATGTAGAAGACCTAACAAGTGGAAATTAATATTAACTGGGGAGTAAATAATATTGAAGGGATTTGAACACATGACCTCCTAGATTACCTACTCCAATACCACATTATTCACCGATTGACCTAAAAGCTTAAGTCAATGGGTGAAGGTAAACAACACAAAACAAGCTAACCTCGCCGGGAAGAGAACTAGATACCGAATCACCACTCCACAGCACCACAAAGGGAACAAGTAAATATTCCAATTCCATGGCTCTGGTGGATTTGATTTGAAACACCGAGTAAACGAATCCTACGCATTCATCATCAAAACAACAAATTAAAAACAACAATTTTTAAAGATAACTGGAGGGGAACTTTCACCTCTCAAAGAATTCACTTCCAGGACGAAAAGGGAAAAGCAAATAGACCTGAAAATAATAACCCCACTTTCGCTATGATGAAAATGATAAAAGAATTGAAAACAACGAAAAGGGAAAGCTTACATCAACAATAGCACCAGCAGCCTCGGTAAGAGTCGGCGAAATATCAAGCAAATCACGCCTAACAAGCAAAAACAAGTTAATAAGCTAATCAAATCTCTCGGAAATGGCAAAAAAACGAATCGGGGTAGCATGATACGAGAAGAAAAAACACGAAACAATATGAAATTGAAGAAACAGAGAGAAAAGGGGAGATCACAGGCGGAGCTTGGCAGTGGGTTCTTGGATAGAGGATCCGGAAGGCAAGTAATCTTCGATATTGGGGCGATCCAAGTCCAATTCAGAGGCGGAGGAGTTGAGAGGAGCAGCACCACTCATAATTGGTGGCTTTGAGAATCTGATTGAAATCTGGATGTGGGTTTCCTCCTATCTGCTTCTTCTTCTTCTTCTTCTTCTTCTTGGCGTTGATTGTGAGGTCTGAGATTTGGTTGAGCTGTGGGTTTGGTTTTGTATTTGTGTAATGTTTCGTTCGGTGGTTTCAGTTACTCGTATTTCTCAACACGCACAAATTTGATGGGTCCTCTCCTCTTTCTTCCTTTCTCCTCTTTACATTTTTCATCTCCACACACATACTTTCCCAGGGTGCCTCTTTTATGGTACGCTTCTAAATTCTTAACTAGACGTCCCGGAGAATTCGAACTTTTGACTTTTAATAAAGAAGTAGTAAATCAAAATAGAAGGGATAAAAATATGATCTTTAATCCATTGAAAATTTTGAAACTTTGGAATAATTGTACGATAAACCTCATTTTTAATCTAAAATAGAATATGTTCCATTTTTTAAAATTAAAACTCGAGTTTTTCTTTTTACCTTTTGTTTGTTCATCATCAACAAAAATTAACCAAAAAAAACTTTTGTAACAATTAGGTGTGTAGTCGTGTTGTGAACATGAGTATGGCCGAATTCTAAAATATATTATCAGCCTTTGAGACTTTAGGTTAATGTTTATATAAATTTAATATATTTTGTCACATAATCAACCAGTAATGCTGATGCCATTTTTTCATCAGTAAACTAAGTTAAGAGATCTTTTTGTAAAAAAGAAAAAAAAAAAGCTAAGAGACTATTTAATTCTTTTTTTCCAAACCCAAAAGACTAATAATGTCTATTTTACACTTTCAAAGACCAAACATATACCAAGATTTTGAATCAATTTTGTTACTTATAAAAAAAACATTCTTATGGTTTTTTAATAATGATAAGTTTACCTAGATTTGTAAATATAAACATATGTCCAACTATCATACACACATGTAAATTAACTAAGAGATTAGAAGTTTAACTTCTCCATCTGCATATATTGTTGAAGTAAAATATATAAAGATTTAAATCTTATCTTGGTCTCTGAACTTTAAATCTTATACTATTTCAGTCCCTAAACTTTTAAACACGCCTATTTTAGTCCTTGAACTTTTAAAAAGTGCTTAATTTCTCTGTCGTTAAGATTCTGTTAACTTTTTAACAAAAACTAGAGGTGGCTTATATTTTTTTATGATTATGATGCCAAATAAATTAATCACCCTAAAAGTTCCAGGATTTTAAATGTGAATTAAAGGGTAAATCGGTTTTTTAGGGAGAACGCAACCATCGCTGTAATGACCCAAATTCAGGAGGGATACATGAATGAGCCGGTATCACATTCGAATGATAGAGATCCTGAGGACATAAAAGTATGGTTAAGAAAGGCTTAAAAGAATTGAAAGTTACTACTTATACCAACAAGATGTACCTTCCTTTTCGGTGGTTTGAGGATAAAGCATACTGAAAGTACCTGTGTTGGTTTGTGATGACAACTTTTACTTCTAACCCGTGTTGGTTTGTGGGGACAACTTTTACTTCAAAAAAAAAGTATTCAAGACAAGGGAGGATGACGTCGCAGGGGAATGTCGGGGTCATTAGGGGGCCGAATCATAGGAACTCCAAATTCCGAATCCTGGGCCTGAGACGTTACAATCACTTTGTCTTCTTAGATTTTAAGATTTTAGTAGTTCACTTTGCCTTCCAGATTTTAGTTTGAGGTATTTTCTCTGTTCCTATCCTTTCCTTCTCTCTTTTTTTAGTTATGTGATTCATTGAGGTAATATTTATTTGCAATTGTTAACAAGAACTTAACTCAACCTATATGTGTTGAGGACCTAGAGGTCTATGGTTCAAATTTTCCACCCTCAATTTGTATTAAAAAAATTATTTGCAATTTCTTAGAGTTTATTTTTTTATATGGGTTGTATTTATTTGCATTTTTTAAGTTTATTTTACCTTGTGATGGGATGTTTTATTATTGCGTTTAAAAGTAAAAGTTCTCATGAATACATAGAAAATAAAAATGTTGTTGATTGAGAAAAAAAATTAAATGAAAAATGGATAGATCTCTACAAAAACATCTTCTACACGAATATACTAGTTCTATTATATTTTAATTCTACTCTATTTTTTTCTGATTTGCTTCGAGATTCCAATTGGGAGAAAAAACAGTAGGGCTTATAGCTTTTTTTTTTTTTTTTTGACATAAAAAACAGTAAAACTTAAATCACTAATAATTAAAAAAATATATATGAAAAATTACGTTTTTTTGTTGACATAAAAGATCTATAGCTAGACCTAGGATGATTAACTTATTTGGCATCCTATTTATCAAAAAAATATGGGCCACCTCAACTAAAAAGTTAACAGAATTTTAATGGCAGAGATCAAATTAAGCAGTTTTTAAAAGTTTAGAGGCTAAAATAAATATTTTTTAAAGTTTAGAGATCAAAATAGTTAAGATTTAAAGTTCAGAGACCAAAATAATATTTAAACCATATATAAAATAAATTAGTTATTAATAACATACTAAATGAATCTAATTAACAAATTTATTTATTGGGATGCATACTTTAATTAGAAATCTATTAAATGTATTTAATTAATTAAAGTAATTTAGTACAAATTTTTTTTAACAATTATACTTTAATATTAAATTAAACTTGAAATTTTATGTCATTAATGCATGTAATACAAAATTTATAAAATCAGTAGATATTAAAATATTTTTATTTTTATAAAAAATTATAGCATCCTTAGGTAGAACAAAACATAACAATTTGTTATTCTTAAAATAATTTTTGTTAGATATATTATTCTCGACATCTATTATTTATGGGCATAAAATGAAACCTTTAATCTAACCATGCCTTGGCGTATATGAGTTTTTAATATTCTGGTAAAATACTATATTTATTCGTATACTATGATTTTTCCTTTTAAAATAATTTTTCATTGTTTTTAACTAGACGTCATTATTGAGTAATTCTGACATGTTTTGAATTATAAATCTCGTGGTCAGTAATACACTCACATGTAAATTAAGCCATATTCAATTTAACAGTAATTATGACATGGTTGATAATAAAAGGAAGTAATATCCATATTAATTTAGTATTGAAAATAATTAATAATACGAGATTAGCATGATAAGTTGTGAATTTTTAATGCATCTATTAGGTTGTATTTTTAAAAATAAGCTACAAGTAATTTGTTCTTATAGAAAAAATCCATTAAACCCTAAAATTTTGGAGGTTGCAACCAATTAATTAGACATGTTTAGAAACAATTTGATTTTTGGAAACTAAGTATGTTTCTTCTCACTCGCTTACAATTATTTGCATTTTTCTTAAGTAAAAGAGTGAAATTTTGCTGAGATAAGTTCAACTGTTATACTTTAACAAGATGAAAATTATGTGATAATAAATTGCAAGAAAATAGACTTAATTTCAAAATCTAAAAATTAAAAATCAAATTGCTACCAAACGGGACCCAAATAATTGTAAAATGAAACCTAAACTTTTAAATTTATATTTAATATATATGTGATTAACTTTATTAATTTAGGCTCCATTTGGTAACCATTTGGTCTTTTTTTTTTTTTTTATAATTAAGTCTATTTCATCTACATTACTTACAATGATTTGCATTTTTATTAAGTAGAATGATTTGATTCTTAGGCAAATTCTAAAAACAAAAATAACTTTTTGAAAGCTATTTTTTTCTAAACTACCGGTGAAAAATAGATAACGAAGAAAGAAATTTGGAAGGAAAAGTAGTAACCAAAGACTTAACTTTCAAAAACAAAATGGTTATGGAACATAGCCTTAGCATTTATTTCACTAAAAGTGTGAATATGCTTAAAATCAATTTATAATAATAATAAAATCAAAGAACATACAAGTGTTAAATTGTTAAAATTAACTATAAATATCTTTCAAAAATAGAATTGAGAACTCATTTTGCTATGTCATCTTGTATTATCAATTTCGAAATTAGATGTTCTCCCACATAATATATTTCAAAATGAAAACTCATACACCTATTAAAAAAATAAAAGTATAAAACCATGTCGATATATGAAGATCAAATAAAAGTGGTGTCATATACTTCTTAGGGGCCATTTGTTTTTTCTGGAAATATAGATAACTTGAATATTTAGATGAACGAAATTAT
Organism: Benincasa hispida; assembly: GCF_027475165.1. Classification (NCBI taxonomy): domain Eukaryota; kingdom Viridiplantae; phylum Streptophyta; class Magnoliopsida; order Cucurbitales; family Cucurbitaceae; genus Benincasa; species Benincasa hispida. The sequence continues at coordinate 58,629,503 of NC_143482.1, forward strand.
AGATATTCGTAATCATAGGTGTCCGACATCCTTAAATAACCATATTTTTTTTGTGTACAAATGTTTTTGAAGATACGTCTTAGGGGCCGTTTGTTTCTTCCGGAATCTTTAGCTGAACGAAATTATAGATGTCCAGAATCACAGATGTTTGACATCCCTAAATAACCATATTTATTTTGTAGGAATGTTTTTGAAGATGTCTGAGAAACTTGGATGACTGTGTTTGTTTTGTAAGATTTCTATTTGAGAATGTCTTAAGTTTACATAATGTTCTGAGAATGCCTTACGACTATTTATTAATTTATAATTATTTTAATACAATTTTGAACTTATATAACATATTTGTTATAATCAATTTGAATTTCTTCTTAAATCAATATAGTTTTATTATTTTATTTATTATTTTTTTAAACAGAATAATATATAATAATTTAAGACCTTTTTATAATAAACATTAATTTGAATTTGAATATCTTTCTGAAAAAAACAAAAACAACTACAATATAATCAAAGAGAGTAAAATACATAGTTTACAATATTTATTTTAATTATAAATTAATAATAAAGAAGAGTGGTATTTATGTGTGTGTGAAAAAAAAAGTTAAAAAATAAAAATAAAAAGAGAATGCCCTCAATATGAGAATTCAGAAAACCCATGTTTGAGAAGGGTATCCAAAACTCCCAAGATGTCCTCCATAAAGGCATTCTATGATGCTCGAGAATTTTCAGATACTCGGACATCTTACATCATTGGAAAACAAATGCAGTAATCCATATGTCCATTTCGTGAGAATCCAAAATTCCCACGAAACAAACTTCCCCTTAAAATATAGAAATTATATTTTTTTAAAAAAAAAAAAAAAAAAGATCCCCTAAAAATTTATGGAAGTTATATTATGTGTTTTTTGTATTTTTAGATATGTGTTTTTTGTATTTTTAAATATGTGTTTGGTAGCAGATTCATAAATTAGACCTAGATTTAAGAATTTGTTTAAACTGCGTTTAGTAGAAGATTCAGAAATTAGATCTGGATTTAAGAATTCATTGAAACTATGTTTGGTAATATACTTTATTGCATTTTAAATTTATTAGTAAATATATTATAATGTTTTAACCTTAAGAATTTTATTTAATTAGAAAATTAAAAATATCATACAACTAATAGTATAATATACTAAAATTTATGTTATTGTTTTTATGTTTATAACAATGGAATGAATTCCTAATACAATATAATACATTCAATACTCATTACCTATTAATAATAAACACAATATTCTTACTACATAATATTAGTATAAATAATAATTTATTACACAATACTCTTACAAGTATGTGATATATGATATAATAAAAAGAAGATAGTATTTAATACATATTATATGAATTCTTATTTGTCATTCATTAAAATAATATAATCACATGGTACCTGCAATGTCATCTCTAACACCATTCATTCTGCTTTTATAAAATTGACTCAAATTGATATCAATAAATACTTGTGTTCCACCTAAACTTTCTTCGACATACACTTCTAAGTCAGGAGCTTGATCTTCTTCAAATAAGATATCTTTTGTTGAATTCATTCTAATAAAATTATGTATTGCACAACAAGAAATTGAAATTCTGCATTGTTTTCGAATGGGGTAATTCGACATCAACTTTAAGATGGGGAAACGAGCCTTAAGTACACCAAAGCGGCGTTCAATCACATTGCGTAATGAAGAATACCTATGATAAAAAAAAATTCTTGTGGTCTTCATGGTTGCCTTCCTCTTCCTTTATAATCTCTTAAATGACATCTTTAACCACGATATGGAGCTAACAAACTAGGCATATTTGTGTATCCTGAATCCACAAGATAATATTTTTCTATTAGGATTGAATTAAAATTGTAATAAATCATATTAAAAAAAATGAAAGTTGTACATTAAAAAAGAAAACAAAATCTAACATTCGGATGGCATTGGAAAATTATTTCCCTCCCAACTGATAGCATCCATCAATACTCTAGAGTCATTAGCAATACCTTCCCAACTAGTGTAGATAAAGGTGAACAACTTATAGAATGAGCATGCACACGTAATATTTTGGGTCACTGTAACCTTTTTTGTGTTTGTTTCGTTGCAAGGCCATGCACTTATATGAGTGCCATCAATTATACCTATACAATTCTAGAGAGAAGAAAGAGAAGTTGACAAAAACATGAGAACAATAAATTATGAATGAAAAATATTGATAAGACTCGTATCTTGAATCATGGATTAAATTTAGGATTATTCAAAATCTCAGGTGGAGTTTCCATCATATTTAGAGCTCGAATAACATCACATCCCAACATATACATAGCTCTTAAAACTCTAAAAAAATTGTCGAGACACAGTCTCCTTGGAGTGTCGAAATCGTTCAGCTACAATCCTATAATGTGTGCTATGACATACTGTGAGCAAAAACATTCCAACTGCTCCCTAGATGCCAATCACCCTATCATTCCCTAAATAATTTGATTCTTAATCTCTCACATAAAGCTCTAAATGTATCTTTATCCATTCAGAAAGAAAAATTCTATCAGGATCTCCATTCGATAACTCTAAGATATATTCACGTCCATTTAATGAGGATGTGTAACATGGGTTTTTAGGAATTTGAAATTTATATTGATTGACAATTGTGGTGATTATAAGCATTCAACCAACCATCTCATTCTAAGATGTCAACGAATCACTATCTGTTGGATTTTATGCCATAAATTTCGTTGATAGTAAATATAAATAATTGGTCATCATTAATAAAGAGTTATTGATGTTATCTCAATAAGTGTTATTGATTGTATTGTATTTATTTTATCTTATTAACCCTGATATCCAATAAACTAACATCTTGGGTTGTCGTATGAGTCTTGAATAGTATGTAAAGACATATGGGGATCAATGTTTAAGATACAGCCTAAAGGATCTATAGTATAGGGATAAGGTTGGATACTTTATCCTAGTAACACTATGGATACAACCCACTTTATATTTGATACAAATACAATGATCCAACGCGTTCATGTAGTTGGCATGCGAGTGAGAGTATCCTATGCAATGAGTTTGCATAAGACTAGACCCTGAAATAGTAACCACTAGATGTTAACTCGTAGACTAATTAGGTTGCTATTTCAATAGGAGGACCTAAACAACTTAGTCTTAATCCTGAGTATATTATGAACTTCTGTTCACAAGGGATTGTCCTTTGATTTGTATGGGTGAGAGTGGCCGGTTTGTTGATTCAATATGCCTTCCATTTTGGGGACAAGACCGAGTGGGAGCTGGGAGCATAATTATACAAAATGGATTTCACTCCTCCCTGACTTCAAGGTAAGTAGATGAGTGTTTCCTTTAGTGACATCTCCAGGACCTGAACAAAGGGCCCTACCCTTTCACTGGCCCAAGAAATATTTTTATTTAATGGTTGGACCATAAACAAGTTATTCATTAGAGGAGCAATGGTACTTAAAGATATAGATGTTAGAGTTGACATTCAACATGCGGAAGAGATTTGGATCTTAAGAACTCTAATTATATTAATTTTAGTAAATAAGCATGCAAGGTCATACATAGCAAATTAGGGTTAGAATATACAACTTTTGTAAAACTCCAAAAATGAATGCAATCCCTCTTTTTTTTCTAATCACGAACGGTTCGTAGACAATCATAAGAGTCTTTCCTGCTATTCTCCGACCTTGGAACGGATTGTGGGATCCAAATTATGAAGAAGTTGAAGGAAATTTTTGGATTAAATAGATTTTGGTGTGAGAATGTGAAAAAACAAAATTCTTTCAAAAAAAAAAAATTTCATGAACTTTTTCCTCCAATTTTCTTCTATTTATAGTGTAAATACATACAAAGAGATTTAATCTCAAGTTGACCCTTAATTTTGCATGCATTAAGTGGAATTTGAGGTATTTTAATAAGTAAAAAAAATGAGATAATTCCATTCACTATGAATTTTGGATAATTCCACTCACTTAAAAATTTTATTTAATCTTTTGAATGTCAAAAAACTCAATTTAAATAAATTTTAATTTTAAATAAAATTAATTCAGAATTAATTTTATTTAAAATTAAAATTTATTTAAATTGAGTTTTTTGACATTATTTTAAATAAAATTCATTTCTTTAAAACTAATTTTAAATAAAATTAATTCAAATAATTAATTAAACAATTTAATATCAAATATTAAATTAAACCAATCTCGAATGTGAATCCTCATTCACGTGTATAATTTTTAAATCAAATTTAAATAATTATAACTCTCCAATTTTTTTAATTCAATAATTAAACTATATAATTACGTTAATTATATCATATATATAATTAACAATTATTCTCTAAACTAAATTTGAACGTTTCAAATTCTCTCATCACACTGTCTTAAGATTTAGTTCAATATGAGCTGGTAGAGAGACCTAATGGATCTACAGATCATGAGTTCCAAGGATTTGAGATAACTAACTAAACTCTTTAACTTAATTAACCAACATTCGTTAATTATCGGGACACTCCACTAAAGCAAAGTAGCTGCACTCTCCTCACTGTAGATATATTTTTGTTCATATGATTTAACCATGATTAGTAAGTCGATTCTTAACATGTTGTTCATAATTACAGTTGGACAAAATTACCGTTTCACCCTTATAATTACATCTTGTTCTTTAAGTTCCATTAATTCTCTAATGAATAATTGGTTTGTGGTCCAACCACTAAACTATTGAAATGTACCATAACACAGTGAAAGTGACCATGATCCATAAGCACTCTAATTCATTAATTTTGGTAGAAAAGAAAACATGCTTCAACAGAAATAAATGGGTTTCATGACATACATTTGAAGAACTTCCTCTAAGCTCGAATTCAGTTGCAAATCTCCTCTAAATCTTGTTGTAGACCACCCCAAGATCTTTCCTACCATCCTCTTTGTACTCTAGATTGAGCAGTGGGATTCAAAATAATCCTAAATTAAGGGAATTTAGAGGCAAGCTCACTGCAGCAACCCAGCAGAAGAACAGCTTCTTCTTACGAATTTTTTCTTAAAAATTTGTTCGATTGCCTTCACTTCAAAACATTCCAATCTCTTCAATATATTGCAGACATTCATGTAAAGACATTTGCTGCATGAGATGCAACTCATGCTTGAAGTTAATGAAGGTTGAAGAAGTGGGTTGTTAGTGAGCTACTTGGAAGAAGACAATGGAAAAAAACATTTTTCCATTTTGTGATTTCTTTCTTCTTTATCAATTTATCAAAATTGATTTCATAAATTAATTTTATTTAATAAAATTGAAAATATTATTAATTTTACAATATTAATTTTATTAATTTTCTTAATAAAATTAATAAATAATTATTTAAACGATTTAAATAATTTTAATTAATTTAATATCAAATATTAAATTAATTTTTACGCAATTCCATCTTCAAATATTTAATCATATTTAAATATTATTTCTCCAATTTCAGTTAATTCTAATTTGAGCACTTCAAATTAACTTATCACGCTAATCTAGAGGTAATCCATTTACGAGCTAGTAGGGGGACCTCGTGGACCTACAGATCATGGGCTCCAACGATCCGAGATTAATCGGCTAAACTCATTAGATCGATCTAACCCTCATTCGTTAACTAATGGGTGATTCCACTAAAGCTCATAGTTGAACTCCCCTCACTGTAGATATATTACATCCACTTGATATAACCATGATTGGTAAGTTAACCATTCACAGGTTGCTCATAATAATGGCTGGGTTGAACTCTGTTTTACCCTGGAAATTACGTCTTGTTCTTTAAGTCCTACTGATCCCCTAATGAACAATTTATTTGTGATCCAATCAACAAATCGAATCCCTCTCAGGTCAATAAGAGGGTGAGGCCTCTTGTTCAAGACCCAGAATTAGCACTTGAAGGGAGCAACCTCTCTATTAACCCTAATCGGGTAGGAGTGAATTCCATCTTGCATCCTATGTTCCCAGCTATTCAGCTGGTCTTATCCCCAAAATGGTAAGCTTATTGAGCAGAGGCAGTTGGTCTACTCTCACTGTTTGCAGATCAAAGGATAATCCGAACAAACAGGAGTTCATAATTAGCTCAGAATTAAGGTCAAGTTACCTAGGTCACCGCTTTAAAATAGTCAGTCATAAATAATAAACAGTGTTATAAAGTAAGAGTGACTGATTTAGTAGTCCGATCTTGCACAAAACTCATTTGCACAGGACACCCCCCACTCCTCATGTCCAAACATGAACGAATTAGGATCACTTCGTTTGTAGCACTTTACAGCTCTTTGTAACAACTACAGAGTAGGTCGCATCCAATAGTATTACTAGAATAAGACACCCAACCTTATTCATATACTATAGATAATTTCGTCTATTTACTCGAACCTAATCCACTTGTATGTCTCCACAAAAATTTCATGTACTCATGTAATAGTCAAGGGACTTTGGTTTATTGGATTTCTAAAAAACAATATATTCAATAAAAACTTTATTGAATTTTCAGAATAAGTTTTATTGTTTATAAACCACGAGTTTTAGGACATAAAACCCAACATAAACTGAGTCCCTCTTGGGTCAATGAGAGGGTGAGGCCCCTTGTTTAAGACCCGGAGTCAACATTTAAGAGAATAACCTATCTACAATCCCTAGAATCAAGTAGGAGGAAATTCCATCTTGCAAGACTCTGTCCCTAGTTATCTACCCAGTCTTACCCCTAAAATGGAAGGCATATTGAGCCGGTGATTTTGAGCCACTCTTACCCATATAGATTAAAGGATAATCTCGAATAAACAAGAGTTCATAGTTAGCTCAGGATTAAGATCGAGTTACATAGTCATCAAATTGAAATAGTCAATTTTAACAGTAAACAACGTTATAAAGAAAAGTGACTATTTTGTGGTCTGGTCTTATGCAAACATCTTTTGCATAGGATGTCCCCACTAGCATGTCCTACATGAACAATTTCAGGATCACGTAGTTTGTATCAAATACAAAGCAAGTCGCATCCATAGTGTCCCCAAGATAAGGTACCCAACTCTATCCTTATACTTATAAACCATTTTGGCTATATACTCAAACTTGATCCATTTTTATATCTCCACATAAAGTTCAAGTATTCATGTTATAGCCAGGGGTTCGATAGTTTATTGAATTTAGGCTTTAACATGTGCAATTTACATATTCAATAATAAATTTATTGATTAAACCTCAATAACATATTTATTGCAAATAGAGTATGTTTGATGTTTACAAACTGCGAGTTTTAGGACATACAATCCAAAAAAGTCCTGTTTGGACTAAAACCCCAGTGAGTTTACATATATATACAATGTTGAGTATGAGAGAATAAAATATAAATACAATAAACTAGGGCATCTGATACCCATGAATTCTCTCACTTGTTCTAGATTTATAAGTTTCATAGTCTTAGTCCGACTAGGTGACCCTCGAATACTTTAGTCGTGAAGGTCTTTGTAAATGGACCAGCTAAATTGTTTTCTAAGGAAATTTGCATGACGATCTCGTCTCCTTGGTTACTATCTCCCTAATGAGATGAAACTTGCACTTGATGTGCTTCCCGCGCTTATGGCTTCACGGTTTTTTGAATTAGCAACTACTCCAATATTATCACAATAGAGTGTGATAGGCAGATGCATATTTGGAACTACTCCCAAATTCGTTAAGAATTTTCTAATCCATACTGCTTCTTTCGCTGCTTCACATGCAGCTACATACTCTGCTTCCATGGTGGAGTCAGCAATACAACTTTGCTTTATACTCCTCCATACTATAACTGTTGAAATGCCTTGAATCTATTTGTTGGCGCTTCGAACAATCAAGTAAGGGGGTCTCGCTGCCCGGTCAACGAGCCGGAGTCCAGGGGTGGCACGCCCTGGTGGGGGTTTGGGGGCAACGCTTGCGAAACCTATTCAGATTTTGTATTCAGCATATTTATTTATTTGCAGTTATTTATGATTTTGATCCTAAGGTTTAGAGTAGTGCGCTATATAAACTCTCTAACCCTAGAGGCATCGTTTTGATGTAATTTCTGAAAACATTCTCTCAAATAATATTGTTCTCCCTCTGCCCGTAGAAGTAGCTAACACACTGTTAGTGAACCACGTATATCTGTGTGTCAATCTTCTCTATCTCTACATTTCTTTTTGTGTTCTTTAATTGTCGTTTTCGTAACAATAGCTTCTTTATTTAGAGTGAACACTAATCCTAAAGTTGATTTTCTTGAATCAATATCGATCTGAAAATCAGAGTCAGTGTATCCTGTAAGGATTAGATCTTTAACACCATACATAAGCATATAGTCCCTCGTTCTCCGAAGATACTTGAGGATGTTCTTAACGGCAGTCCAATCATCATATCCAGGATTGGACTGAAACCTGCTGACTATTCCAATTGCATAGCATATGTTTGGACGTGTACACAACATGGCAACATCAAACTCCCAACTACTGATGCATATGGAATTCTTTCATAACCTCAACTTCTTGAGCTGTCTTAGGACATTGTTCCTTAGACAGATGAATTCTGTGTCTGAAAGGTAACAGATATCTATTGAAATTTTGCATCTTATATTTAGACAACATCTCGTCTATATAAGATATCTGAGATAAGGCTAGCATTTTGTTCTTCCAATTCCGAATTATTTAGATTCCAAGAACATATTGAACATCTCTTAAATCTTTCATTTGAAACTGTGATGCTAACCATCTTTTAACGTCAGCAAGGAATCCCACCTCATTCCCAATGAGTAGGATATCATCAACATATAATACCAGAAAGACTACAGTCTTGTTGACAATTTTCTTATAAACATAAGGTTCGTTAACGTTCTGTTCAAAGCCAAAAGATTTGATCGTAGTGTCAAATCTTATATTCCAGGATCGAGATGCTTGTTTCAATCCATAAATGGATCATTTAAGCTTGCAAACTTTTTCTCTTGACTCTGTTCAATAAACCTCTCTGGTTGAGACATATAGATACTCTTTTCAAGACAACCATTCAAAAAGGTTGTCTTAACATCCATTTGTCATATTTCATAATCATAAAAGGTAGTTATGGACTCGACTTGATCGTGGAAACCGGAGAGAAAATTTCTTCATAATCCACCCTCTTTCTTTGAGTAAATCCTTTTGCCACGAGTCAAACTTTATAGGTTTGTACCTTACGAGCTTGGTCTCGTTTCCTCTTGTAAATCCATTTACAACTAATAGGTTTTACCCCATCTAGTTGATCTACAAGTTTCCATACTGAATTGTAGTACATTGACTCCATTTTGAGATCTATGGCTTTTATCCACTAGTCTCAGTCTACATCTTCCATTGCCTGTTTAAAGGTTAATGGATCCTCCAGGCTATCATCAGGTATGATGACCTAAGTTTCTATTATTCCCATGTAACAGTTAGGCTGTTGAACAGCCCCCCCTCTATGTCGAGGCACTCTAAACTCTTGAGAAGGATGTGATTGACCAGACATACCAGTTTTAGCAACAACTCATGTTGAAGGACTAGTCTGATCAACAATATTTGTTGATTTATCTATAGCTTTGTCGAAAATTTCATTCAATACTAGCTTACTGCAAGGTTGATGATTTCTTATGTGGTTTTCCTCTAATAATGTAGCATTTGTTGATACAAATACTTTATCCTCTTGAGGATCATAAAATAGACCATCTTTGGTTTCTTTGGGGTATCCCACAAATAGGCATACTTTTGAACAACGTTCCAACTTCTTTGGGTCTATGCCACACATATGTTGGACATCCGTAAATTATGAAATGATGTAAACTACCTTTACGTCCTCTTCATAACTCATAAGGTGTTTCAAAAACATTTTTTGAGGGAACCATGTTCAAAATATATATACTACAGTTTGTATTGCGTATCCTTAGAATGAATTAGGCAACTGAGCATAACTCATAATCGAACGAACCATGTCTAATAGGGTTCTATTTCTCCTCTCCACTACACCATTCTGTTAGGATGTACCGGGTGATGTGAGTTGAGACTAAATTCTGCGTTCCATCAAATAGTCCTAGAAATTCAAGTATATATACTCTTCACTTTAATATGATCGAAGTGTTTTGATTCTTTTACCTAACTAGTTCTCAACCTTGACCTTATACTCCTTGAACTTTTCAAGGGTTTTGTGTTGGGGTTTGTGCCCTAAAGTCTCGTGTCCAGTAGTTTGTAAACAACTTTGTACGAACACTTGTGATGTATAATATAAATGATATTTACTTCACTACTTGACTTTGCATATTTAGATGTTTTTCATTTTACCACAAACCAATAAACTTAAAATCCCTAGTTATCTGTATGTAACTTAAGCATATATGTGGTAACATACAAGTGGATCATGTCTTGAGTGATAATCAAAATGGTCTATAGTATATGGATATAGGAGGAAAACCTTATCCTGGTAACGCTATGGATGCGACCCGCTTTGTGGAATGGTCACAAGTGTTGTGACTTGTCATAGATGATCTGATCCTGATCATTCATGTAGGAGACATGCGAGCAGGGACGTCCTATACAAAGAGTTTGTATAAGACCTGACCACGAAGTGTTAACGTCTCGTTATATAACATCATTCATAACTGAGACTTCACTTCACTAGGATGACCATAGGTAACATGACCTCAATCCTAAGTGAGTTGGGAACTCCTACCATTGAGGGCGGTCCTTTGATTTATATGGGTGCGAGTGGCCAGAACACCGACTCAAACCTACCATTTTGGGGATTCGTCTGATTTGGGAGCTGGGAACTTAACTACGTAAGATGGAATTCACTACTTCCCTGAGGCAGGGGCAAGTAGATAGATAGCTCCCTTAAGGGCTGATTCTAGGGCTTGAACGATGTGGCGCCACGCACCTTCTTATGGCCCGAGAGGTGTTCACACATAGTAGGACTATGTTGTATTGTACATTAGAGGGATCAGTGGTACTTAAGGTGGAAGATGTAATTACAAGGGCAAAATGGTAAACTGGCCTGCTGTAATTATGATCATCTGTTAAGGGTCATCGTACTGATGATTGGTTATATCCAATGGACATAGAAATATACCTGTGGCAAAAAAAGTTCAACTGTCGGTCTTTAGTGGAATGCCTAGCAGCTAACGGATGGTGGATATCGTGACTAAAGAGTTTAGTCAGTTATTCACATACCGTTGAAGCTTCAAGCCATAGGTCCATAAGGTCCCCTTGGTAGCTTGGATACAAGTTGAGAGTCAGTTTTTGGGTTAATTTGAAATGTTCAAGTTTTTGGGTCAATTTGAAATGTTCAAATTGATAAGAGGGAGTTCGATTATATATGATATAATTGAACGAGTTAATTAAATATGATATAATTAACTTTATGTAATAGATACATTAATTTGGAGGAAATTGGATATAAATATGATTTATATCTAGTAGAGGAAAAAATATTGTAATTAATATTTGATATTAATTTATAAGTTATGAATGTGATAAGATCACATTAATTAGACGGTTATAAAGGAAATGGGAAGGCGCCTCTTCGTTTAAAATAACGGATGAGTGCATTATAAATAACAG